>NW_028261390.1:16218530-16376030 GCF_051295495.1 Thamnophis sirtalis
TGACCCATTCTTCTAAGTATCCCAATGGTACATTCTTTGCAACTGTATCTAGTCTCTCCTCTTTGCTGCTCATTGTTCTCCAGATTTTTCTGTCCCTCTATCTTTACTAGCACTAGAACCTTTCCCAGAGAGCTGGGTCTTTGCATAATTAACCAGGTTTTTTTCTCTTTCATTGAAATTGCTTTGAAATTCAAACTGTGATCATTCTATCAGTGTTCAATCTTAACATTTTGGTTCTGACATTATGCTTTAATGTCTAACATTCTGCATACAAATTTATAGATGTTTTTGTCCTGTTGAGCTTTCTTTCCCTTCTAGACATCCTTTGATTTTAGTGCATCCACATCCAGTGGTGAAACTCAATTTTTTTTACTGCCGGTTCTGTGGTCTTGGTGGGCGTGGTGTGGCTTTGTGGGTATGGCAGGGGAAGGATACTGCAAACTCTCCATTCCCACCCCATTCCTGGGGCCAGCCAGAGGTGGCATTTGCCAGTTCTCCAAACTACTCAAAATTTCCGCTACCGGTTCTCCAGAACCTGTCCTCGCCTGCTGGAATTCACCCTGTCCACATCACATCAGTGTTTTTGACCACTGATCCTCCCCAGTAGCTCACTGGATATTTTCCAGACTTGGGTAAAGGGAAAGTTAATTTCCAAGCATAATGCTAATATTGTCCCGATTTGTAAATCCCAGTTGGTTTTCTTGACAATTACTAGAGTGGATTATCATTTTCTTTTCCAATAGACCCTATTTTTTCTGATCCCTTAGCTATCACCTGCCCATCATGTGGGATTTTCCTGAGAATTCACACACTTCCAACACTATAGTTTCTAGCATCACTAAGATACACAGACCCCTGCATATATGGTTTAGCATTCATATTGTTAGAAACATTTGAATAAGCTTGGAACTTCTTATTCTGTAATAAGAGCCATGGTGGCACAGTGGTTAGAATGCAGTACTGCAGGCTAATTCTGCTGACTGCCAGCAGTTCTATTCTCACCAGCTCAAGATTGATTCTGCCTTCCATCCTTCCGAAGTTGGTAAAATGAGGACCCAGTGCCAGCTGCACGGAGCCTGCAAAGGGACAGACAGGTGGAGGAGCGTGCGCAGAGCACCTGGGGCCTGCGTGGCTTATCCATCACACACTAAAGGGAGGTGTGTGAGGGGTTGTAAGGAGCAAGGCCAGGGGTGGAGACATGGGGGTGGAGTAACTGCTATTTAAATAGTAGAAGGATAAGCCAGTTAGCACTGACTTTGGGTGAGGAGCCGAGGTGGCGCAGTGGTTAAATGCAGCACTGCAGGCTACTTCAGCTGACTGCAGTTCTGCAGTTCGGCTGTTCAAATCTTGCCGGCTCAGGGTTGACTCAGCCTTCCATCCTTCCAAGGTGGGTAAAATGAGGACCCGGATTGTTGTTGGGGGCAATATACTGACTCTGTAAAATGCTTGTGTCAGGCCTGCAGTCATATTCCTTTTAGGATCTTTGGCCTGCCACACTCTCTATTATTTTACTATGCTGTTTCATTAGTGGGGTAATTGGGCGGAGGGATAGTAAGGAGTAGAATGTGTTGTTGTCAAAATAAAACATTCTTTTCTAGAAGCCCAAGGTCATTCTTTGTCTTCGCACCTCTGCACCTGACCGGAACTAGATGGGTGGAAATGCCAGCATGGCAAAGGAAGATTGGACCATGAGAGGGACTTGTGGGTGTGGGGGCAAGATCATGAACTTTCAACTGGGTGGAAAATCCAGGAAGTTGTCAGATTCGGGTTTTCTGTAGATGTGCCAACATGTCTATTTTAATAATATTTAATATTGGAACTTAGAGCAATACTTTGCCTTGGACTCTGATTTAATTTTGGATGATATTTGGAACGCTGACAGTGTTTTATGTGACATTTAAAACTTTGTCTCAGGCAGCAAAGTGGTTTGGATCCACCCTAGTGTGACTACTAAGTGCTTTAGAAAATGCAATAGTAGAGATAATAGGCAATTAGCAATTGTAGATTACAATACTGGTTTGGAGAGAACTGTCACTCTTGTGTTAATAATATTATTATTAACCTAGGCTTTTCCAACTTCATGCTCTGTATGTGTTGGCAACTGCAAATCCCATCATTCCTACTCAGCATTGGAAGCAATTAACTGTCCTTTTCTTTCACAATCACTTAGTTTGGCAGCAAGGAAGGTCCATCTGCTGTCACCAATAAGATGTCTCAGCAACTTTAAACAGCCTGCCCAATAAGGCTATGGAAAGAGGTGATTTTCTGGATAAAAGGGAACGCACATAGAGCCTAATTCTGAAGTTGTCTGCCCAATTGCTCCTGAGTGTCTTCACATGTAACGGAATATGTAATGCACATATATGCAGAGATAGTTAGAAGAAGTTGCTTAAATAGTCCTGCGAACCTGTAAAAATGTAGCTGGTTTAATAATTTTAAATGTTCTCTCAGGTTTGAAAACATATGTTTCCAAAGTGTTGAATTCTATATTTTACTGACAAAGAAATAAAGAAGACAAGGTAGCATTTCTTTTACCAACTTAGCAGTTCAAAAGCATGTAAACAATGCAAGCAGCAAAATAGGAACCACCTTTGGTGGGAAGGTAACAGCGTTCTATTTAATGGAAAATACAAGCTCTATCTCTGAGTAACTATTCTATACTATCTTCATTATTCTTCATTACTCAGAGCTTTGTGGGTGCCACAAGGTTCAGAAATGGGAGGGAAAGCATCAGAGTTTCTCTTGGGCCCTTTATTTCTCTAATTTCTGAGCTGTGATCAAACTCTTCATTGAATTTTTAAAAAAATGCATTAGAACCACTTCTCTAAGAATTGTCAACCATCCAGTAATTGGAGAGGCATTTGCAGCCTTCCTTAACCCCTAATTAATGGGTTTTATTACACAGTAATGGGACAGTAAAGGGATGTGGTGGCTCAGTGGCTAAGACGCTGAGCTTGTCAATCAGAAAGGTTGGTAGTTTGACTGTTCGAATCCCTAGTGCCGCGTAACGGAGTGAGCTCCCATTACTTGTCCCAGCTTCTGCCAACCTAGCGGTTTGAAAGCATGCAAAAATGCAAGTAGAAAAATAGGAACCACCTTTGGTGGGAAGATAACAGCGTTCAATGCCCCTTCAGCATTTAGTCATGCCGGCCACATGACCACGGAGACGTCTTCGGACAGCGCTGGCTCTTTGGCTTTGAAACGGAGATGAGCACTGCCCCCTTGAGTTGGGAACGGCTAGCACATATATGTGAGGGGTACCTTTACACAGTAAAATTCAAAAAATGATTCTGATTTAGAGGATTTTGGTGACAGGAACTCTTGGGACAACAGTTGTGAAGGTGCCCTGATCCCAAACTATCTAGGGTTTCAAAAATAATCCCACTGAATTGTGCTTAGAATTTTTTAGGAAGCAGGAGAAAATGGGGAATATGTTTTCCCCCAAATATTGGCTTAACCTTCCTGCCATATTAAAACTCACTATTGTATATATTGGCTCTAATCTATAAGCTAGTCTCCAAGCCAGTCCCTTTGTTTAGTCTACAGGAGCAGGACTTAAGCAAACAACTACTTAACATTTTTAATTAAATCTACCACCTTAAGGATCAAAGCTAGAAAAATATGAAAGGTATCAGTGGTACACAAATGCGAACATTTATTGTATTCCTTAGGATATCTTTGTTAGAAGCATTTGAAAATAGGGCACTGGTATGTTACAAACAAGACTTTTACCACAAACCTCTTTCTGATCTGCCCAAATATATTCAAAGGCAAGACTCTGAGTGGCCTATGTGTTTTTTAAAATAAGTATCTTGTTATAGATACATACATTTTGCCTACATAAAATGGAAATTCTACTAATCTTTTTTAAAATAAATGTCTAAAAGGACAACTAAGCATTACTATCAGAAATGAACAGTTACTTATATATTAGCTGTCAGTGGTGGGATTCAAATTTTTTTACTACCAGTTCCTTTTGGCATGGCTTGGTGGGCATGGCAGGGGAAGGATACTGTAAAATCTCCATTCCCTGCCCACTCCAGGGGAAGGATACTGCAAAATCCCCATTCCCACCTGATCAGCTGGGACTCGGGTGGCAGAGAATAGATGGGGGCGGGGCCAGTCAGAGATGGTATTTACCAATTCTCCGAACTATTCAAAATTTCCGCTACCGTACAGTTCTCCAGAACTGGTCAGAACCTGCTGAATACCACCTCTGATTAGCTCTGTATATCACTCTGTGCCACTGTTTAATCAGTTATGGTTTTACTGAATAAAACAACCCTAAGTAATAAATTATGTTGTACAAAACTTAATGGCTGGTTCATACAAACCTCATTATACTGAGTTTATATTCTGTAAATCCCAGAACTTTACACACTTTACTTTCAATTGATTTTTTTTTTGCTAGACTGCAGATTCCCAGACAAAACCCGGGTAATTTAGCTTCATAATTCATACAGGATATCTCTTATCCTTTGGAAATTGCAACTGCTTGGTAGATTGTCTGGTGAATTTGAAAGATAGTGGAAATAGGTTTGTATAATGGATTTCCCTAGCATGGAAATCATTTGCTTCTACATTACCCATTTCAGCCCTTATATCATCCCTCCTCCATTTTTTCCTGCTTTTGGGTCTCTGAACTGTAAACACATCTCTCTCTTCCTCCTCCTAGTTGTGATGAGCCAAAGGCTGTTGTGACTCTCCTACCACCTCCATTTTTATTTGGCTGAAGGCGGTGGGAGATCCTCCTTTTTGGGTCTTCCTTCTGGCTTAGGATAGGATGAAGGAGGAAATATTTAAATGAAACAATCTCTGTCTCTTTTTCACGTTAGTCACACAATTGTTTTCTCTCCTATCAGTGAGAACATCTGGCAAGTTAAAGAAACTGGCATCTATTTACTTAAATAACTGTGTGGATGTTCAATGATTCTGCCTTGATGGTTTCCAGCCATGTATTTATATTTTTAAGCAGAATAGAGCTGGAAGGGATCTTGGAGGTCTTCTAGTCCAACCCTCTGCTCAAGCAGGAGACCCTATACCATTTCAGACAAATGACTGTTCAATCTCTTCTTAAAAACCTCCAGTGATGAAGCACCCACAACTTCTGAAGGCAAGCTGTTCCATTGGTTAATTGTCCTCACTGTTGGGAAGTTTCTTCTTAACTTCAGGTTGCTTCTCTCTTTGATTAGTTTCCATCCATTGTTTCTTCTCTTGCTTTCTGGTGCTTTGGAAAATAAGTTGACCACTTCTTCTTTGTGGCAGCCTCTCTAATACTGGAATACTGGTATCATATTCTGCCCTAGTCCTTCTTTTCTCTAGACTAGCCAAATCTAAATCCTGCAACCGTTCTGCATATGTTTTAGTCTCCAAGCTTTTAATCATCTTAGTTGCTCTTCTTTGCCCTTTATGCAAAACCTCAACATCTTTTTCGTAATGTGGAGAACCACAACTGGATGCAGTATTCCAGGTGTGGTCTTACTAAGGCTTGATTAAGCAGTACTAATGCTTCATGTGATTTTGATTCTATGCCTCTGTTTATACAACGAAGGATTGTATTAGCTTTTTTTTTAAGGTGCTGCCGCACACTAGTAGCCCATATTTAAGTGATCACATTTAAGTGACGTTAGCTTAGTGTATTGTGTAAAATCATTCATTAAGTTTTTATAGTTATGATTAATAGCTTATTTGCATTGGTACAGAGAGTCATGGAGATTATCATGGGGAAAAATAATTAGAAACTGTTCCAAATGTGCAGGAGCATGTCCTGAGCCCCAGAAAAGGGGAAAAATATATATTAGGAAGAGACTCCAATTGACTCCATTACTGATTTCCTGGGATGTAAGATTGAGGGAAAGGAAAATACAATCAGACTCTGATTCTGTTATTGTATACTCAATAAAGTATAATTCTAATCTTCTGGTGGAATCTGTTTCCTAATCTGGGCCACATTGAAGAGTTGGATTTACTAACCCAGCCATCTGTTCATTGCTCAACAAATTTGAGATCATATAATTATATGAATCCAGATGATAGATTTCAACTATTGATTCATTTCTACAGCCACCCATCTTGGCAAATGATGCATAAAGGTAAAGGTAAAGGTTCCCTTCACACATATGTGCTAGTTGTTCCTTACTCTAGGGGGCGGTGCTCATCTCCGTTTCAAAGCTGAAGAGCCAGGGCTGCCCGAAGACGTCTCCGTGGTCATGTGGCCAGCATGACTGAATGCATGGAGCGCTGTTACCATCCCACCAAAGTGGTCCCTATTTTTCTACTTGCATTTTTACGTGCTTTCGAACTACTAGGTTGGCAGAAGCTGGGACAAGTAACGGGAGCTCATTCCGTTACACAGTGCTAGGGATTCGAACCGCCGAACTGCCGACCTTTCTGATCGACAAGCTCAGCATCTTAGCCACTGAGCCATCCCGCCCCCCAAATGATGCATAGGCCCTTGTATATTTCAGGAGGCTGCATATTGTGCTATGAGAACCATCAATGAATTAGCCCGTGGCAGCTTCAAAAAGTACATAGCGGCAGGCCAAATTCGTTGCATTTAATTGCATATATCTATGAGTGTCCATGGGGTAACAAGGGGTGGGGTGGGGAAGAGTGATATAATTATGACAAAACTTTGCCTTTGCAACTGATGTTATGACACAAGTATGACACTGCATCATACATATCTATCCATCTCTATCTCTATCTCTATCATCTATCTATCTATCTATCTATCTATCTATCTATCTATCTATCTATCTATCTATCTATCTATCTATCTATCTATCTATCAACATCGAACTGAACCTGGCTACAGCCATCTTTCTGTTCCTCAGTTGCCACGCAGAGGGGGGAGGGGGGAAGGAGGTTGGAATGCATTACTGGACACAACAAAGAACTTTCTCCTGAGAACCAAGGTTGTCTCTACTGGCAACAGATAAGATTGGGGAAGGAGTGCCTGAAGAGCCTGTCAACTAACCCAATTGGCCAATGTGACTTGTGACACTTGGGGATGGGGTTGTTTCCTAGTTTAATTATGCTGAAACCGTGGGAAAGACTTAGAATTGGTTTTCCATCGAAGTTGTGCCGATATGATGTACTCGTTAAAAAAGGACCTTTGAGAAAGAGCCAAGTCTCAGAGTTCTGATTTGCTTGGGTTTGTTAGTCGGAGCCCTGATAATATGTTTTATAATTTTGGTGCCATCATAGTTAGGAGCAGATACGTATCAATCAGAGGTGGTATTCAGCTAGTTTGGACCACTTTGTCTGAACCAGTAGTAGAAATTGCAGGTGGGCCCGCCCACCTGCCCTGGCTCTATGCTGTCCTATTTAGACATGTTTTCAAGCTGCGTGCATGCGTGCAAGCGGCATGGGTGATCAAAGCATGCATGGGCACACATGTTCACGTTTGCGAACCGGTAGGAAAAGTAAGTGAATATCAACCCCAATATCAACATCTGGCAGATGTTAGATACCCAGCAGGACACATTATGGGCTGATGCCCTCTATCTCAGAGTCACAATTTTCCACTACATTTTAGAGTGGGTTATAGAAGGAAATGATATTGATTGATCTGAGTTGCTGAGCAAAACCACAATTGTGGGTAGTAAAATCCACCTGAACCAATTGAAATAGGAGAGACCCCATGGAAGACATTTTGAACAAAATCTCCCCAAAGACTTACTCTATACATTATGTACTCTTTAAGCCCATCTATCCCCAATATGTATTAAACAGTGGAGGGATTCAAATATTTCTACTACCAGTTCTGTGGATGTGGCTTGGTGGGCGTGGCGTGGCTTAGTGGGTGTGGAAGGGGACGATACTGCAAAATTTCCATTTCCTGCGGGAAGGATACTGTAAAATCCCCATTCCCTCCCCACCCCACCAACCTGCTTTCCAGCTCCATTCTCCTGTGCAGGGCGACAAAAGAAGACCCAGCCAATCAGCCGGGACTCAGATCAGCTGGGAGTCGGGAGGCAGTGAATAGATTGGGGGCGGGGCCAGCCAGAGTGGTATTTGCTGGTTTTCCGAATGACTCAAAATTTCCACTACAGGTTTGCCTGAACCGGTCAGAACCGGCTGAATACCACCTCTGGTATTAAACCAGTATTACATTATTATCCAAAAGCACTCATGCTGTTCTTCCAGTGCAATTCAACAGGGCAGATTCTTCTGTCAGAGATGTGATATTCTTTTGAGAAGAAAAGGGGACATACATGTAATGTTTGTACCATGAAAGGCCCCAAGCCCAAAATAGGGCACCCCTGCTTGCCAAAACTTTGTCTTGGTATTTGGCAAGATATGTGTGCAAGTCTGGAAATTGGCAAAGAAAAACGGACCTGTGGCCAACCCAGTTTTAAATTGCTTTCGGAATAAGCTTTCAGTTGTCAGTCAGCCTGTTCAATGTTTAAATCCCATGTGAACTTTTTGATAATATTTGGCAAGTCTTTTTATAGTCACACAATAGTAGCAGGTTATTTAGCCTTTGAAAACTTGAGCAGAATGTATATCTCTGCTGTTTGCTTTATTAAAATTTATTTTTAGTACAAGTCTACCTCCATAGTGCTGGATTTTATGAGTACGATGCATTCAAGCAGGCCCTGGGGTTAAGGTTGCTTCAGAACTTCCATTATAAATTCTTGTTACTAGTTTTCATGTTACGGGCATACAACTCGGCCCTACCTATATATTCTGCTGTAGTTGCTATTGTTTTATTATTATGAGGTTAATCTTTGGTGAGATTCACAGCCTTTGGGGTTGGTTGGTAGCTCAACAGCTTGAGTCCTAACCAAGGACCTAGGAACTGTTAAGGTAACGTCGGAGGATATTAAGATAATTATTATTTGGAAAAATGATCTTCATAGGAAACGAATGCGGCTACTTTAAATTGGTGCCTGTTTTAAATACCTGTTATAATAAATCATATTTTTATTGAAGTGAGAATTTGACTTTGTAATTTATTGTTACATTCCTTGATCCAGCAAATGTATTCACTGATTAAATTGCCTGGGTCCAAAGTCATAAAACTGACAGATGCTAACAAACAGTGTAATTTCTTTGCCATTAAGGACTTGTAAAGAAATTTAAACAGACAGACTATTAAACAATGAAAAGTGACTGTAATTGCTTTTAGGTGTAATTTTATATGGCTCTTTATTCCATGTTGTGATCTGTTTGGTAGTCGAAATCCTTAATGGAAGAAGTTTCCCTTGTTACTGAATAATGAGCAAACTTGTTGGCTAAAATTAAATGGAGGCAACTAATGGAGATGTTCTGACTAGTTAATTTTTGTCTGGTTGATTGTCCAGATGTTATAGGGAAGGGCTCACATTCTCACATATTGACATAGTCCTCGACATACAGTAGTTCATTTGGGCACTGCTCAAAGTTATAATGGCACTGAAAAATCTGACTTATGACCATTTTTCACACTTGTGGCCTCCCCACGATCATATGATCAAAAGTAAAATGCTTGGCAACTGATTCATAATTATGAAGGCTGTAGTGTCCCGGGATCATGTGATCTCCTTTTGCGACCTTCTGACAAGCAAAATCAATGGGAAAGCCATACTCACCTAACGACCATGCCGCTAATTTAACAACTGCAATGATTCACTTAACAACTGTGGCAAGCAAGGTCGTACAATAGGGCAAAACTCACTTAACAATTATCTCACTTAACAACACAAATGTGGGGCGCAATTGTGGCCGTACATTGGGGACTACCTGTAATCCAAGTTAAGATACAGTTGAAAAATGTTATATGAAGATGACTGATTTTATCTTCCTAACAGGACTGCAGTCTCACCTTGGGAAATACATACAATGAAAATAAGATGTAGGGAACTAAGAGTTATTGTAACTAGAGATACAAAAACTAGAACAAATTGCAAAAGACTGGCAACTGGGTAAAATCACATGGCCTTGCAGCTTCCAAACTGTCCCATAAATATTCTAACCAAACAACATATACCATTGTGTCTTGAGCCTTTAAGAAAGGATTCTTGTTGGCTGGAAATTAAACGTCTGGAATACAGAAATGCTATTCTAATTGCATTTGGGACAGGTGACCACAGCAAAGCCATGGAAACAGAAAAGTAACTATCAGGATTTCCCAGGCTTTTAGAGAAC
This sequence comes from Thamnophis sirtalis, assembly GCF_051295495.1. Lineage (NCBI taxonomy): Eukaryota > Metazoa > Chordata > Lepidosauria > Squamata > Natricidae > Thamnophis > Thamnophis sirtalis. Next base: position 16,228,665 of record NW_028261390.1, read on the forward strand.
CGTGGAGAGAATCGTGCAAGCTATCCAACCAAGCTTATATTTTAAAAATGTCAGGGCTAGATTCATTGGTATATATTAAGAAATTACCAGGAAACAAAATTCAACAAAACAAAATAATGCCATCTTTTTTCTTTATTTTTTTAAAATATTTTATTGATTCGATTGTTTCTTTGCTTGTTGTGGACAGTTTTTTTGAGAGTCAAGCAGTGTACAATTTTAATTATTATTATCAATTAAATAGAACCCTAAAACAAAAAGGAGTAAAAAAATATGTAAATATATTAGTTCAACAAACAAGAGTCACCTTATAGGGGAGATGGGTGCCATAAAAATTAATAAATAAGTATTAATAATTCAGTTACCACAAATATCAAATGATGGGCAGTATGTTTTTCAACACTTTGAGAAAAATGTATATTAAATCTGCCCCGTTCCATTCCTCAGAATTAGTGAAGTTGCCTCGAAGAATCTGAAAGATTGGAAAAATCTGAACTATGCAATAAACTTTGAGCAACATCTTCACAAGTCAAATAAAATCCTTTCTTTTCTTTTCTTTTTTGCTCTGAGACTGTGCAATGTTTAAACGCAGAATAATTGTGCAAAATAGAAATATTTAGTTCTGGTATTTCAACATTGTTGGCTGGAATTTAAAAAGACAGAAACAATATGAGGCAAATGTATTTAGAGGAAGGGCCATAGTTTCCCGGGTAAGATGAAAAAGAAACTTAGAGCAAACTTTTCTAAGTGCAAAAGTTACAGCTTTCCTCCGTTTACGGTTGGAGAAACAAAAATGATATATATTTTCTTTTTGCAAATAGTAAAAGGACAGAAATAAGTAGGCAAATCACAATCCTTCCATTGTGACACCATGACACAAATTGCATGATTTACATTCACAGATATGTAATGCATATTTATGATGCATGAATTATTGTGCTGTCTAAACTAAATTCCACCCTTTGCAAAATGTCATAATGTATGTCTCATTTTGATGTCATTGTGGCTTATTAACAATTATCCCTGAGCTTAATGTCTATTGTATAGTCTACTATCTTTTAATTGTGGAATTTAGGTAAGATCTTTTGAAAGAGACACCCAAGAGTGATGAATACATGAAGTTAAATTCAGGATTCAGGATTCAGGATTCAGGAGTTTATTTGTATGCCGCCCTTTTCCCTGGGGGGACTCAGGGCGGCTCACATCCAAAAGGGAAAGGGGAAACAAATTTTTACATATACGACAACACATAATTAAAAGAAAACACAACATTCATACCATTCGGGAGGGTACAATCTTAGCCCCAGGCCTGGCGGGATAGCCAGGTTCTAATGGCTGTGTGGAAGGTCTGGAGAGTGGTGAGGGTACGAATCTCCGCGGGGAGATCGTTCCATAGGGTCGGAGCTGCCACCGAGAAGGCCCTCCTCCGCGTGGTCGCCAGTCGGCATTGACCCGCAGATGGAACCCGGAGGAGGCCTAATCGGTGAGATCTAATAGGTCGTGTGGAGGTAATTGGCAGTAGGCGGTCTCTCAAGTATTGTAATATAATAATATATATGTAATATAATGAATATATATTCATTATGAATACGTGCCATTAAATTATGGTATTTTCTTCCAAAACTGGTCATCAAACTTAGACAGCACTAAGGGGGATTGATCAGATTTATGAATGGTTGAAACTATTAATCTATTATTCTCAGGTGCAAGAAGTCTGGAACCAAGATAAAGTTCAAAAGTACTACAGGTTTACTTCGTGCTACCTATACACGGTCAAGGCAAATTGGTGTCAGATAGGGGTCAATGGGGGTGGGGGGTGGACTTAGGTCTCTTAAGGAGGTATAGAGACTCCAAAATAATGATGAGTTTGACCCAACTCTTGGGCTCAGCCTGGTCATTTCCTTCATTTATTTACTATGAATCCTATATAGCTTCCCATTTCATAGCTGCAGCTCTGGATGATCAAAACAGGTGAAATCAAAAAAAAAAAAAACACCCACAAAAAAGAAGAAACACCTCAAAGCTTGAGAAAGTCGATGTTGGATTGGTAGGGGAAAAGCACTGATGATATTTTGGAAATAGGAAATGATGGAATTGGAATTAGGCTAGATATTTTTTTTTTTAAAAAAGACTAGGATGTACTGTAGAGACTGTTTTGCGGAATTTCATTATAAAAGACCGATCTCAAGAGGTGAATTAAAGCAGGTGCAAAATCCAGGTTTCAAACCTGTGTCTTATCAAACTGCTTTTCACAAAGAAAAAAGGTGAAAAGACTGGAAAGGAATGTTTGACTGAGAGCTTATGAATGAGGAATAGATTTTTAAAAACACATTTTTCTCCCTCTTGTTCTGAGACAATGTTAGGAATATAATCTAACGGTTGGGTTGGCAATATATAAATCATGTAACAATGCTATACCTGTTTCTTAAAATCATACTGTAAAATGTGATTGGTTGCTGTTTTTCTCAATCGGCCATAAGAGGGAGCCAGAACGATTGTTAGCTCTCTGTTTGTGAGATGCTGGGCTGATCTGATCTGAGTGTTTTGGAAGCTGGCTGTTAGAAAGTACTGTGAGCTATTGTAAGTTTTGTAACTGCTGGCAAACTTTGAGTACCAGACTGTTTGTATATGATACTGGACTATGTTATTTGGTTTATCCCTTAACTGAAAGACGTTGATGACTGACTGTCTTATCCATGTATGACTTGGACTGTTTGATGAACTCTAATACTTCTATTTTCATGAAACTAAAAGCCTATTTAAACTGCAGTGTCTCTGTATCAGTGGTGGGTTTCAAAAAAATTTGGAACCCCTTCTGTAGGTGTGGCCTGCTTTCTGGGTCCACTGGTGGAAGCTCTTCTAACCTGTTCAGTAGATTTGATGAACCGGTTCTACCGAATAGATGCGAACTGGTAGGAACCCACCTCTGCTCTGTATGGTGGTTTGTGTGTTCTCCAACACAACTCTCACAACACTTCTCTGAACACACTTGCTCTCCCAATGGGGAGCTTACTTAACCGACCCCATCATAAAAGAGTACCCAACTGCTTCTTAAATGGATTGATTACTAGGGAATGTGGGAAGCCACAGTCCTCCCTCCTAGAAAAATTAATATCTTGAGGAATATTTTAAAAAGGCAAATTATTATATTTCCCAAAGGGAGAAATGGAGAAACATGGGTTTCTTTTAGAGGCAGAAAGCAACCCCCCCCCCCATTTCCTTAATAGTCCACAGCAGATGTCAGCACTTAAAGAGATAAAGGCCTTATTGAAAAAAGACAAGTATCTAGGTAGCTCTATTCATAAGCAAATACCCTCACCCAAGAGCCAAAACAGGATGAAAGCCATTAAGCCACAATAGGAATTACCCAACACTCTTTCAGAACAGAAGGTCCTTCATTGCATCACCCTCAGAAACTTCAACCAAACTTAGCTCGGACAATCACCTAGGATTTGTACTTTGTGTACAGAGCCAGCTATGACCCCTACATAACCCCTACATGGCCCCATGCTCTTGCCCAGGAACAGGAAGCTCAAGTGCAAAGCCCAAGAGAAAATATAAGCTCCTCCTCAACTCCATGGTCATCTGCACCAGGTCATCTGCACCAGAACCATGGCCTTGGTGGTTCTGTTCATCATTAAACCTTCTTTCCAATCAGCCTCCATGTTTCCAGTGTCTTTTTTCCAGCTTGGAACTGAACCAGAAGGATATTTCTTCCCACAGACATATGGAATAGATCTTGAGACTCCACTGTTTATTGCCAGAAGTTGGAAAAAGAACTGTATATACGTAATCCTTAAATAATCCATGATTGTCACTCTAAGAGCTAATATCTTCTGCTGATGATTTGCATTCCACTACTAGTTTGGCTTGGAGTTGTTGTGGTCAATGGTCAGTTGTCTGAGCAGCCTCACCTTAGCTCTGTTGATAGGATGGGTTGAGAAGCTTAGTTAAAAAGTCCCAAGATGTATTTTAACTATGCTTTGTGGCTTGCTGTATCATGCAATCAGGGAATAAGGATATTGGGAAGGGAATGTTTTTTGGAAGATTTTCATTTGTATGTATGTATGTACCAGTGGTGGGTTCCAGATCCCCTTCCAACTGGTATGGTTCGAACTGGCCCAGCATCACCCATATGGATGTGCGTGGTGCGCGCAAGCATCGTACCTGCCTGCAACGCCTCCGCAAGCCTCCATGATGCTCCAGCTGCTCAGCAAAGTGTCATGCAGGCACTGTATGCGCCATGCGCATGCACGGAAGTGCCAAAGGCTTAAAGGGGAGCACCGTACCAGAACAGTACCCAGTATTCCAGGCAGGCTCTGATACGCCCATACTGGGGTATACCGCCTGCAACCCACCACTGGTATTTATGTATGTATGTATGTATGTATGTATGTATGTATGTATGTATGTATGTATGTATGTATGTATGTATATGTATATATCAGAGTGGGTTCTGGCTGCTGCTACTGCCGGTTCATTCAGGGATGCATGCATGCTCTTGATGCACACTACATGAGCAAGCGTAGTACTAAAAATGCTTCTGCGCATACACACAAGCAAAAAACAAGATGGTGGCGCCTGTGGTACCACCAAGAGAACCAGTTCAGGGGCGTGGCATGTCAAATTACTACCTATTCGGCCAAACCAGTAGGAACCCACTTCTGATATATATGCAATATAAGAAATATAAGAATTTATATTTCTTTTTTTGGGGTGGTGGTCTTCTTGCTTGCATTTCTTTGACTTAACACGAAGCTGGCATACCTATATGTATATATTAGGCACAATAGGCAGAAAACTTTGGAGGCCTTATGAAAATAGTTTACATTTTTTAAAAAGTCATAACATATGAAACAGCAAAATCAAAAGATGTACAACCTTAGATTATATTAAATAATTCATTAATGTTTTATTCTGCATATTCATTTATATATTCGTTTATATTTCATATTTCTTAATCACCCATCTCCTTCAGATAAAAGTTCTGGTTTGTATACAATATACTGACCATAACTTATTCCCTGCAATTCATTGACAAATATGGGTCCCAAGAATACTTTTTGTAACCCCAAGCATCTGGAATATAACACAGAGGTGGTATTCAGCAGGTTCTGGAGAACCATTGGCGGAAATTTTGAGTAGTTCGGAGAACTGGTAAATACTACCTCTGACTGGCCCCGCCCCCAATCTATTTGCTGCCTCCCGAGGCCCAGCTGATTGGAGTCCTGGCTGATTGGTTGGGTCTTCTTTTGTTGCCCTGCAAAGGAGAATGGAGCTGGAAACCAGGTTGGTGGGGTGGGGAGGAAATGGAGATTTTACAGTAGCCTTCCCCTGCCATGCCTACCAAGTCATGCCCACAGAACTGGAAGTAAAATTTTTGAATCCAACCACTGGTAAAACATAATAAAGGCCCACAAACATGCCTAGGACCTGTTAGTTGGAACAGAGGGAACCACAAATGCAAATCTGAAGTAAACCAAGATCTTGGGTCCAACTATGACAAGCCACACTTAAATAAAACATAATTTATAATCTTATTGTTTTAAATTAGCTTCCAGCTCCTTGCCATGCAAGAGAAGCAGCAGGTCATTTTTTAAAAGTTGGAGACAATGTTTACTTGCAAAAATACTAGTCCGAGAGAACATTTGTCACTTCACAATCTTGCTTCACATGTTAGCTCACCGTTCACTAATCTGGCAGTTGGTTTTCCCAGGGTTCCAATCTTGTGATCCTTATTTTTAAAAAAGGAGAAACAGCCTGCAATTGAATCTTGGATGTTCTGCATGCAGCTTATCTGCCCTTCCACAACATGGGGGCTTCTCCTATCATAAGCGGCAGGCATAATATTGAATGTATTATAGAAGCAGTGAAAAGCGTTTAGTTCTGGGATGTCCCATCTTCTATGGCAGGGGTGTCAAACTTGATCTCATTGAGAGCCACATCAGGGTTGGGTTTGATCTCAGGGGACCATGGTGGCCATAGCCATGGTGGCCATGGCCAGCTCAATGTCACTTGTGGCGGCCTGAGTGCTCTGCCAGTGAAAACAGGTTCCTGAGCTCCGTTTTCAGCTGTAATGGTCTCCTGCAACCTTGTGCAAGAGAAAAGAGTTTGGGAGGACCACGAGTGGCCCCAATAAGGTCTATTTTCATCTGTGATGGCCTCCTGCAATGCTCTTCCAGCACAAAAGGAGATCAGTGGGCCACTCCATTTTCTCTGGAGGGGGCACCATGGACCGGTCCTTTGCTGTTTCTACAGTGGCCCTACGGGCTAGACCTAAGCACTTCACTGGCTGGATCTGGCCAGCGGGCCTTGAGTTTGACACCCCTGTTTTATAGTAATCCTATACATTGCTAACATGGACTTTCCTCTGAGTTCTCATTTCATGCAACTTATTGAGGTAACAGCAGGGGTGAAATTCAGCAGGTTCTGATAGGTTCTGAAAAAATGGTAGTGGACATTTTGAGTAGTTCGAAGAACTAGCAAATACCACCTCTGCCTGGCCCCAGAGTGGAGTGGGAATGGTGATTTTGCAATATCCTTTCCCTGCTATGCCCACCAAGCCACGCCCACAGAACAGGCAATAAAAAATTTTAAATTTGACCACCGAGTAACAGTAACAGCAAACAATGATAAAACAAAAGGTAGTTGCAAATTTCTCAAGCTTTCTAAATCTGGACTTGGGGATTGCATATTGTTGCCAGAAGTATATTTGTACATTATGTTATTTTGGATGTACATTTTCTGATCCAGGGTGGTTCCATATGAAAAATGCCCTGGAATTTATTGGAAAAGGTCAGAAATGAATCATCTGTGCTTTAAGGTATTCTTTGTTAATCTGTTTATTTGTTTGTTCGTTTGTTTGATTATAAAATGTATTGGCCGCCCCTCTTACTAAAGATAACTCTGGGTGGCTTACCATCTCTCCCCCTCCCCCTCTCCCTCTCCCTCCCTCCCTCCTCTCTCTCTCTCTCCCTCTCTGTGTGTGTCTTTCTGTGTGTGTGTATCTCTGTGTGTACAGTTAAAACATAAATAATTAAAACCATAAGTAAAACCTAAGGACACCTGGGGAGGGTGGGGACAGAGTAGAGTAGGAAAGAGGTGAGATCTGTTGTTACTCAATCAACCATCTTCACTGTGCTGTTCCCTCACTAGGGCCCTAGGCCTGCTGGCAGAGCCACATCTTTAGGCCTTTGTGAAAGGACAGGAGGGTAAGGACAACCTCAAAGCAGGGAGAAAGATGTTCCAAGAGGCAGGAGCAACAGCAGAGAAGGCCCTCCTCCTGGACCACACCAGCTAGAATAATCAGGCTGACAGGACTCAAAGTATAACTTCTCTGTTGGCGCGAGTGGGATGGGCCAATCCCAGTAGGGTCCCTCAAGTACCCTGGAAACATGCCATGAAGGGCTTTAAAGGTGATCATCAACACCTGAATTGTACCTGGAAGCAGACCGGTAACCAATGCAGCTCGCATTGGCAAAGTGATTCACTATTTTTTATTTGTCAGTATATTCTCAGCCCTAAAATTACCAGATAGTCTGCCATCCAAGCACCAACTGCCGATAAACATCCTTATTGTTCCTGACAAAGACACTTTCTCTCCGCCTCTGCTTAAGTCATCCCAAGCCAGATGTTTCTTGTGAGGAAAGGGGGTGCACCTTCTCATGAGCAGTCTCACAGACCTCCTTTGAGCTTGCTTCTGCCCCACTCTCCCTGCCCTTGGATCAAGTAGGGGAGGCAGCTGTTCCTCATCAGAGGGGATCTATTGCCTCTCACATCATTCCCTATCTGCAGTCAATTTTCCCCTGTGTTTGCAAGGGCTGGCAGCTCCCCATCTGGTTGGCCATCTCTCCCCAGGCTTGAGGGCCCTAGGACAGCATCATTCTCAGTCCCTGGACTCTCCAAACATTCCAGGGGAAACATGCCATCCCCTGGAATATTCTGGTCCCAACACCTCCTCTTCCTCCGAACCAATATCCAATGGGGCTGTGACATTTCAGCTTTGACTGAAAAATAGAAAAAAGAAGTATTATGTTACAGCTATACAGTTATCACATTATTTTCATAATTCTCTTTAAATAGCTCTTTTCTCTTGTTTAAAGATTTTAGAAGCATTTGACTACCTAGGAAATTTCGCTTGAATCAAGAAACCATCAGATCAGCCCACAAGCACAGTGATTTAAAAATAATGATTTATGGTTTTATATGTTGTACAACCTCATTCAATTATAGCTTATTCGATAAATCAACCTTAAATATAAATAATGGCCTAGTGCAATAGTGCCTATAAATTCTTTCTAGCATGTTTCTATTTCTGTCAGATTCATTGATTCTGTGGAGGCTTCCAGAAGGTCATGAGATCTTTTGAGAAGTATATACTTCTCCAAATTTATTTCAGAAGATTGAATAATATTTCAATATTTTGGGAGACAACCAAGGAAATGGAAAGAGGAAAATGATTTCCTTCTCTTTTATTGATCAAAGCCTGCATAAATACAAAACAGAAACATTCTCTTGCATTTTTCTACCAGCTCGTGTGCAATTTTATAAAAGATAATTTTCAGGTGCACTATGATGTTCTTGCATTAAGAGCCGAGGTGGTGCAGTGGTTAGGGTGCAGTACTGCAGGCCACTTCAGCTGACTTATCTGCAGTTCAGCGGTTCCGAGGTGGGTGAAATGAGGACCCAGACTGTGGGGGCGATATGCTGACTCTGTAAACCGCTTAGAGAGGGCTGAAAGCCCTATGAAGTGGTATATAAGTCCAACTGCTGTTGCTATTGCTATTGCTAATTTATTTATAATTGCCACATCCCTTTTCTGTAAGAAATGTGGTGATGCAATCATTATAATGCATTGTTGTTGTTGTTGTTGTTCAGAGGTGGGCTGCTGCTGGTTCGGCCCAGATCGGCTGAACTGGTAATAGCGGCGGCAGGAGACTCTACCCACCTGCTTGGATGCTTCTGCGCATGCGCAGAAACATCATGTGCCTGAACCGGTAATAAAAAATTGGCAACCCACCTCTGTTGTTGTTAGTTATGAAGTCATGTCCGACCCATCACAATTCCATGGACAAGGTTACCCCAGGCCTTCCTGTCCTCTACTATCCTCTGGAGTCCATTTAACATCACACCAACTGTTTCAGTGACTCCATTCAGCCACCTCATTCTCTGCCTTCCCATTCTTCTTTTGCCTTCAATCTTTCCCAGTATTAGGCTCTTCTCCAGTGAGTCCTTCCTTCTTAGACGGCCAAAGTATTTGAGGTATTTGAAGTACATCGCAGGCTAATTCTACCAACTGCCAGAAGTTTGATCCAGACTGGCCCAAGGTTGACGCAGTCTTCCATCCTTCCAAGGACGGTAAAATGAGGACCCAAATTGTTGGGGACAATATGCTGACTCTGTAAACCGCTTAGAGTGTGCTGTAAAGTACTGTGAAGCAGTGTATAAGTCTAAGTGCTATTGCTGTTTCTTGTACAACCATCTCTATGTCATTATAAAGGTTTTTTTTAGCCTGCTTATTCATCCCAAGTGTTTTGATATTATTTTTCATGCAGTTCTATGATTTTAAGTTTCTGAATACCACACTAACACATTTTTTTTTGCATACATCCCAATATGTTGCTTTTCGCAGTCATTCTATGCAAGCAGATTTTATGGAAAACTTCTAAATACAATTGCTGAGTGTTTCATAAGTCAGAGATAAGGACCCTGGAGACAATTCCGGAAAACGTATAATTCTTAAAGAAAGAATATCCCCAAAACAATTGTTTTTCCATCATGAAAGAAGATTGATTTCCCAGACTTCGAAAAGAATTATGTTAATGTGGCTGGCGTTAAATAGTCATGGGGAAAAAAATCCCCTTTTTGGAAAATAACAGTTGGACTTAAACGTGAAGAGAAATATCAACCACATATTACCTTATTGAAGAAGAATGAGAAAGTTTGTAATCAAAGGATAATTATAAAGTTGATTATTTGGCCTTAAAGATCTCCTGAGAAATTACTTAAATGGGATTCCTCATCAGAATTTGAGGGGGGGAAATCAGAATACAAAGCAAAGCTCCCCCCGCACCTCCCGTAATCTGAATTTCAGGGAATTCTTTCCACCGCAAAGTATTTTGGATACAAAAACTCACATCTACGTGATGTGTCATCCCTTTTTGAAAGAATCCCTTTAAAAGTTCCTATGGTTTACAGTCATAAATTTTGGCAGAATTATGATTAAAAAATAAAGCTTTTAAAAACTTGCAAGGAAAGATATTCCATTTTTGGTCATTTTTCCCCCCTATGCCTGGGTGTAAAAGCACTCAATAATGTTGGCTAGACAGATTACACATCGTAGAATTTTCTTAAAAAATAAACATACTTATATCCTTCATAGAATACGGACAGGTTTATGTCAGTAAGGATGAGGAAAATAAAATACCAGTATTGTATTTTTTTTAAAGCAATGAAAAATTATTTGTTTCTTGCCCTTTACTAGGATCACTTTATATACAGAAGGAAAAATAAATAAATTCTTGAATCTTTGGACTGCTTAACACACAATGTCATTTTGCTTTGTCTCAGAGAAAGGAATAATGCAATCTACAGGAAAATAGTTTGCTTTAAAATAAACTACTGTGAAATTGAACATTAATGCTGGTGAGTGAAATCAATATTTATGAAGGGTCCTCATCTGTTTAAGTCCTGAATGAACATTATAATCCAAAACTGCTGGATGAATTCTTTCAGATTATCTTTTTAAACTAATCTGGATAAGGTCCTTCAGTAATGATACCTGGACTTGTACTTCAAATCTACCCGTTCCCTGTTCCCTGTAATGTTTTAAACAAGAATGCAATATAACAGAACCTCCACTGAGTAAGCAAAATCAAAAGATCATGGTTTCATGAGAGATTAGCCATGAAAATAGCTAGTCAATTTATATTATACCTTTCTATCCAGAAAGCACTCAAAAGATGTTGTCAGTTTACTATTGTTTGAATGTTGCATATGGCTGGTGTGTCAAACTCAAGGCCCGTGGGCCAGATCCGCCCCACCAGGTGCTTAGATCTGGCTCATGGAAACAAAAAGGACTGGGTCACAGTGCCTCTGCCTGTGAAAATGGAGTTTGGGGGCCCACACACCCGAGGTCCATTTTTGCTGGCAGAGTGCTGCAGGAGGCCATCACAGGTGAAAAATGGACACAGAGGTGGCCACGCCCACCCTGGCCACACCCATCCCCCACCAAACACAACCCTGATGTAGCCCTGGTATATGCTCATCCTTGAAAAACATTCCACACAATTTTTTCCCTCCATATACACCAAACTGGTTAAAATGGCATCTTTCTACATTTATAACATCTGTAAATAATATCAATGGAATATGTATAGAAATTGGAGTTGGGTAGCTATAATAAATTGACATAAATGCAAAAATAACTAACTTCTAATGTAGTTTATTAAAGGATAGGGACTTAACTTTTTGTTTATATTTTCTGTTTATTTTTATATGTTAGCTTTATGTTCCTAGCATTTACACATTCAATATTCCCCAGAAATTTTTTCCCCTGATGCCAAGTCATCTAAAAGGCATGAAGCAACTTTATTATATAAATAGGGCTTCAGTTGAATTCAAGGCAATACTGAGGCAGCATCACTTTATTGTTGTAATAAAAGAAAAATGTAAGCTAGCAAGACTCACTCAGAGCTATGTAAGATTCTTCTTCCTGCTTTGTTCATTGTCCATCTTGCCTGATTCCTTCATTTCTTTTTTATGCATAGTCATGAAACAATAACAGTGACTAAAATATATCATGTTTATTTTCATATAAAGCAAAAAATGCAAATTTTCAGGCCGAAAAATGTAGACTAGTTTCTGCTACATGATGAAGATACATACCTTCAGGCCAGTCCTGCAGTTTTCTTGGCAATATTTTTGAAAGAGTTTGTCATTGCTAATTTTCTTGGGTTGAGAAAGAGAGAATGATTGTGCCAGCTAGCTTTGTCTCTAAAACATATGAAGAACAGTTGCAGGAATTGGCTCTGTCTGGTTTAATAAAAACAAGAGCTATGGGTGACATGATAGCAGTGTTCCAATATCTAAGTGGTTGTCACAAAGAAGAGGAGGTCAACCTATTCTACAAAGCACCTGAAGGCAGGACAAGAAACAATGGATGGAAATCAAATCAAGATAAGGAGCAACCTAGAACTAAGGAGAAAATTCTTGACAGCTCGAACAGTGAATCAGTGGAACAGCTTGCCTTCGGAAGTTGTGTGTGCTCCACCAGTGGATGATTTTAGGACAAGATTGGACAAGCATTTGTCTGAGATGGTAGGGTCTTGTGCTTGAACAGAGTGTTGGACTAGAAGACTTCTAAGTCCCTTCCAACTCTATTATTCCCTTATGCTACTTCTGCTGACTGCCAGCTGACTGCAATTTGACAGATCGAATCTCCAAAGGCTCAAGGCAGTCTCAGCTTTCCATCCTTCCGAGGTTGGTAAAATGAGGACCGAGATTGTTGGGGGCAATATGCTGATTCTGTAAACCTCTTAGAAAGGGCTATAAAAACACTGTGAAGTGGTATATAAATCTAAGTGCTATTGCTATTCTTAGGCATGACTAGAACTGATGGTCTCATGATTTTTAACCTGTTGCTTTTAACCACTACACCAAAGTACTCTCATTGGGAACTTGAGAAAAATGTACTCAAAGGTATATTATATATAGAAACAATATACCTTTGCCTGACAAAGATGAGGTATTCCGAAACAGCAAAACAGAATAACAGAATAAAAATCAAAGTGAACCCAGTGGATGAGGCTCCTGGAAAGCATTTAAAGATCAACTATGTATATTTTAATAGACGTTTATTATATTTAACTTTTGTCAGCACAGTAATAAACACTCAAGTAATAAATTCATGAAACCAATAGCAAAAAAGAAAGAAAAAAACAATATGGTACATTATGAATACATAGGCACACAAAACATGGTCATAAATAGTAGCCATATAGTTTGTGTGTGTGTGTGTGTGTGTGTACACACACAAAAGGGGAATACCAATTACTATGGCACAGATCAGAGTTTTTCAAATTTGTCAGCTTTAAGATGTGTGAACTTCAACTTCCAGAATTCCCCAACCATCAGTGGAGTTCACCGCTCTCCTCTACTGGTATCATTCTACCCAATGGCTAATGCATTCTTTTATTTATATAGTTGTTTCTTTTTAAAACAAATGTTTTAAACATTTCTGTCCGCACCGGGATGACTGTTGGGCTGGCCTTGAAAACAGCTGTCAACATGTACATGAACTATCATTTAAAATTGTATTAAAGTTCCATGCCAAGTCTTTCTCAAGAGAGACATCTATGTAGGCTTAAATGTAAGCAATAGCAATTGTTTATTTTCCTTAAGGCTTAGTCAGCAGAAAATGAATGCGCTGTTCTTTCATCTAAAAAAAAGATATATTCTTTTCCCCCTGTTCACCTGTCAGGTAGAGATTTGAGGGATTTAAAAGGTTGTCATAATACATGATATCATGAGCTGTTTCTAATGGTTTAATCTCTAACCTGAACAAATGGTGCCTGAAGCTTGTTGGGGATCACTGTATCCTCTCTTAGATGCTATGTTGATTGCGATTACTCATCGGTGAAGGAAGGGCCACTCCCATAGATGAGTAAGCGAATATGTCTATCTTCTAATATTTTTGTGTTCTATATGTTCTCTTGTTTCTTAAGAGAGGTATATTCAACTCTCTGGCAAAGCTCTTTGCAAATGGATCATTTGTTCTTTAATAATGACGATTATAAAAATAGTCTGGATAGCGGAGGTGGAAGTACCTAGGGACAGCAGAATAGAAGAGAAAGAATTGGAGAAGATAACAAAATATAAAGACCTGCAAATAGAAGTATAATGATTGTGGCAAAAGAAAGCAAAGGTAGGACCAATAATCATAGGTACCATGATAATAATCACCTTGGGTGCAATCCTAACTGATCAAGGGTGATATTTACTTACTTTCCCTACCGGTTCACAAATGTGAGCATGCGTGCCTCCCCGCTTGGGCTCAGCCGTTTGCGCATGCACTTTTGATGAAAAAAGGGGCCTAAATGGGATGCCATAGAGCCCGCGATTTCCGCTACTAGTTCAGGCAAACCAGTATGAACCGGTAGAATACCACCTCTGGAACTGATGCACCACATCAGCACTAACAAATCAGTATGTTGCAAAAGGCAGCTTTATTCAGGACAACTTATATCCTACAACAATATCCCTAACAGCAGAAAACATCAACATCAGTTTATCCCAGGTTCTGGAGAAGGCCTTGATAGGTGGATAAAAATGCAAAATCCAGTCTGAATATCTAGATGACTGTGTAATGAATCGTAATAAGTCTCTGAGTTAAACAAATATACAAGAGTCTTCTACGGTATGCACCAGAGGTGGGTTCCTACCGATTTGGACCAGTTTGCCCAAGTAGGTAGTAACTCGGCCGGCCACGCCCCTGAGCCGGTTCTATCACGTTGCCTATGGTGCTGCCATCTTGGTTTTTTTTAACCTACTGCACATGGGCGTGTAGTGTGCATTAAGCGTGCATGTGCATAGCGCGTCCATGAGCAAACTGGCAGGAGAAGAAGGCGGAACCCACTCCTGATATGCACCATAGATCAACATAATTTGGTCTGGATTCTTAATTATCTTTCTGGATTTGGATTCTTAATTGTCTTTCTTAATGAAGCTGACCCATACATTTCTTTCTTCTTTCGTAATAGTAGTCACATGGTGGGTCAAAACAGTCATACAAAAATCAATCATAATTGATTCAGAGGTGGTATTCTACTGGTTTGGACCAGTTCGCCCAAACCAGTAGTGGAAATCATGGGTGGCTCCGCCCACCTGCCCCCGCTCTACGGCATCCCATTTAGGCCATTTTTGTCACCAAGAACACATGTGAGGAAGGCTATGTGCATACATGGAGGTGGCGCATGCTAACCAAACATGCTCACATTTACGAACCGGTAGGGAAGGGAAGTTAATACCACCCCTGAATTGATTCCAGGTTTTATCCTGAAATATCTTGAAATATACGGGTTTGCTGTCTCATATCTTCAGTGAAGTTGGAACCCTGATGACTGTGTAACTAATATGGCTTTATTTAAATTTCATCAGTATAATTATAGTATATGCATGTAGTGTGAAATGCAAATATGTATACAGTCACACCATCTTTCTCAGCAGTTTCAAGTTATTCATTGTGAGACTCGTAAAAAAAAAACTACTTCAATGTAGTATTGGAAGCTGCTTTTCTTGTACCGTTTTTATCTGGTTTGGTAACTACAGTTGGAAACTATTGTTTCCTCTTTGTTTTAAAGGCAGTTGGCTTTTTCGGCAGAATAGTCACATATTCACTGGTTTCTAATCCCAAGACAAAATTCAGGTGATCCACCAGTTTGGAATTCATGATGCAGAGAGCACAACTAATCCGCCACAAAATTCATGCATTTACTTGAATGATGTGAAATATGCAGACTAGAGCGAAGGTGAGTTTTTATGTAATCCCTATTTCGGTATGCCGTTGTATGACTAATGGATTTTTCTTCCCAGTGAAGATTCCTAAATAACTTTGTTTCCCTTTGTCCAGAGGAGAAAAGATAGGTTGCCTACCATAAACTTTTCCTTGAGCCTAGCCATAATCACTCTGAATGGACAGCCTGATTTATTACTTGCTTTCTCAACAAGAGGAATCTTTTTGACTTTAATTAGATTAAAATAGATGGTACTCAATGATGAAAAGTGGTTCTGACTGCATAATGAACTGTATAACATAGCAATACACGTACGGTATTTTTCGGATTATAAGACACACCCTTTCCCCTCAAAAAAGCGGGTAAAAATCTGGGTGCATCTTATACACAAAATACAGCATTTTTGGTCTCCCGAAACCCTGCCCCCTTTGCAAAAATGGCTGTGCATAGCCTTTAGGAGGCTTCCAGAGTGCTCCTGGGAGTGAAAAACAGGCTGTTTTTTTGCTCATTTTTGCCCCCCAGCCCCCAGGAGCACTCTATAAGCCTCCTAAAGGCTATGCATGCCCTTTTTTTGTGACAAAAAAACAGGCCCATTTTCACAAAAAACTTTTTTTTAATTTGCCTCTTCAAAATCTTGATGCGTCTTATACTCCAAAAAATATGGTAGTCCTCAACTTACATTCAGTTGAGAATGTTCAAAGTTATGATGGCACTGAAAAAAATGACTTTTCATACTTATGACCATTGCCGTATCCCCGTCACACGATAACAATCTGAACACTTGACAACTGATTCATATTTAGGATGGTTGCAATGTCCTGGAGTCATATGATCAGCTTTTGTGACCTTCTGACAAGCAAAGTCAATGGGGAAACCAGATTCACTCAACAGCCATTTTACTGACTCAAGAGCTGCAGCGATTCATTTAACAACGGGGGCAAGAAAGGTTGTAAAATGGGGCAAATTTCACTTAACAACTGTCTCGTAGCAGTGGAACAGCGGCAGCCCATTCTTAAGGACAGACTTTAAAAGATATATGAATTTAAAAGATGAGGATTCCATAAACACAGTGCCTTCAACAATTATTCTTAGATCTAATGAACTACAATAATAAATAATTACAGTGCTTGGGCTTGGACAATCTGGAACTGCTCTGCCTGCGGTATGATCTAACCACAGTACACAAAATTATCTGCTACAACATCTTACCTGTCAATGACTTCTTCAGCTTCAGCCTCAATAATACACGGACAATCGATACAAACTTAAGGTAAACTGCTCCAAACTCGATTGCAGAAAATACAATTTCAGCAACAGAGTGGCCAATGCCTGGAATGCTCTTCCTAACTCCATTGTTACATCCTCTAAGCTCACAGCTTCAATCTTAAACTGTCTACCGTGGACCTCACCCCATTCCTCAGAGGTCCGTAAAGGGGGCGTGCATAAGCATACCAGTGTGCCTATCGTCCCTGTCTTACTGTCCTCATCTATTTGTATTCATTTATTTTGTTTATATCCATGTTTATATTTATACCTGCTACCTTGTACATGTTTGACAAGCTAATACATACAAAAACAAACACATTGTGTAATGGGGGAGAATATGCAAATCATTAAATATTCAGCTTTTCCGGGCTATTTCACAAAATGTCTGTTTATGCAAATGTTTATTCTGTTGTTCTTTTTATGTGGCTATTTCTTTTTAGGAAGAAGGAGCTCAAGAGAAAAGATATGTGGCTCATCTGAAATTTTATTCACTTTATGAAGTCTAAAGGTTGTATCAAAGGGTGAATGTCTAAGCTCTCAAGAACACAAAGATATTCCCTGGCTATGGTTCTAAGGCATTTTATTATTACTTCTAAGAAAAAGATAGAAGGATTGGGCTGTCATTCTTTTTTTAAGGGGGAAAAATGTAAGGTTTTTTCTCCATTTTTTATTTCTTTCCAGCATGATCACATGACTTTAAATATCTGTCTGAGTATGCAGGATGGAGGAGAGAGTAAAGTTTATTGGTGGCTTGGGCTGAAATTCTAAAGGAACAATAAATTCCTGCTTTAATATGCCAGTGGAAATGAAATGCAACTGACGTGTTTTTCTAGTCCAAAAATTGCCTAAATTTCTGGATGAAAATGCAAATCAAAAGGGAAATAAACATATACTGCCAAAATCAAGAAATCTGAGGAGTGCAGGCCTCAATTTCCCATGAAAATCCCATGTTCTTGCTTCATCTGGATACCTGAAATCTGGGGAGTTGCTTCACTTTAAAAAAAAGGCTTAAAAGAAAACTGATTCAGAGATTTTCCAAGTGTTCAACACAAATGTAAATGTGAAAAAAGTGTAGAAATACACGCTCTGAGCTTGCCCTCTTAGCTTTTGACTTCCTTTTGTTAGTGAGGATGGTCTGAAGATTCTAGTATTGTTGCATTCTGCTCAATTAAGCAAAACAGTATAAGGTACAGGTTCCCCTCGCACATATGTACTAGTTGTTCCCGACTCTAGGGGCAATGTTCATCTCCATTTCAAAGTCAAAAAGCCAGCACTGTCCGAAGACATCTCTGTGGTCATGTGGCCAGCATGACTAAACATTGCAGGTGCATGGAATGCTGTTACCTTCCCATCATAGGTGGTCCCTATTTTTCTACTTGCAGTTTTTATGTGCTTTCAAACTGCTAGGTTGGCAGAAGCTGGGACAAGTAAAGGCAGCTCACTCAGTTACACAGTGCAAGGAATTAGAACCACTGAACTGCTGACCTTTCAATCGACAAGCTCAAGCAAAGCAGTGTCCCATGTTATCAGAATATAGGGAAGGCAGATACATCTTTCCATCTATGGCAATGTTTCTTAAACTTGGCAGTTTCAAGATGCGTGGATTTTAATTCCCAGAATTGCATTGCTGGCTGGGGAATTCTAGGCATTAAAGTCCATGTACCTTAAAGGCATGAAGGCTGAGAAACACTGACCTAGGGCATTGACCACAGGGGGATTGGCCACCGCTAAGGGAAAAGATGGCATAATTCCCCTAAGTCAACTGATTGATTGATTTTGTTGCACTGCTGTCCCTCTTGATGAAGTTTTCCCTTGCATCAGAAAGTTAGAAGATTAGGTGGCATGCAATTATCCTCTCCAGAAACACATTGCTGCCTCCCATCAAAAATGACTGAAGCTGTCATAACTAGAAGCCTAGGAGCCGAGGTGGCGCAGTGGTTAGGGTGCAGTACTGCAGGCCACTTCAGCTGACTGTTATCTGCAGTTCAGCGGTTCTAATCTCACCGGCTCAAGGTTGACTCAGCCTTCCATCCTTCCGAGGTGGGTGAAATGAGGACCCAGACTGTGGGGGCGATATGCTGACTCTGTAAACCGCTTAGAGAGGGCTGAAAGCCCTATGAAGCGGTATATAAGTCTAACTGCTATTGCTATTGCTAGAGATGAAACAAACACAGAGAAGATAAAAAGCCAGGAATCTTGATTAAATCATCCTTTCAGGGAAGTATGTAAGAAAGGAACAAGTGGTTAAAGAAACAAAGG
Organism: Thamnophis sirtalis; assembly: GCF_051295495.1. NCBI lineage: Eukaryota > Metazoa > Chordata > Lepidosauria > Squamata > Natricidae > Thamnophis > Thamnophis sirtalis. The sequence continues at coordinate 16,247,699 of NW_028261390.1, forward strand.
AGAAAAACATCTTACCTGAACCAGACAAACTTGGCCTCAGCACATTGAAAACCCCTCAACCACAGTTAATCTATGAAGTAAGAACTTTGGGGGAATAAAAAAGGATCTGAAACCCACCATCCCTTGAGTTGCCTTTGAATTTAGATATTGCAGCTTCTGTCCCCTCTAAGTTAAGGGTGTCAAACTCGCGCCATCACAGCAGCACCAAGTGACATATTGCAATTTTTTTCCCCTTCGCTAAATTGGACGTGGGCATGGCCAACGTGTGACGCCTCAGGCCATGGCCGTGACTTTGACAGTCCTGTTCTAGATGATGCTTTGTAGTCTAGTTGAGAAGGAGGCGGATAAGTATGGATATGTGTTTGCGTGAGCGAGAAAGAGCAAATGTACATTGTAACTAGTAAAGTTTTATTGTTACTTTAAATTCATTGGGCCTCCCTTATGCCAAAGAACCTGCTGTGCCTTAGTGCTCAGTTGAAAGTGATGTCTGTGTATGTGTCCATAATTATTTCCAAGCTGTTAACTGTATGTCTTGTCTTCTGTAACTGCCCATATCTGGAAACTCAAGGAGAATGCAAGGGGATTTGCAACTTTTTGGAAACTGGTGCTTACTTTTGATTTCTGCCCACACAAATGCCCATTCTGAATAAGTTTGCTTAGCAACCGTGGCATTTGCTTTATGACTACCACATCTGCTGAAAAACTGTTGTAAAAATGGGTCTGTCATGTGATGACCTGTTTAATGACCAGCACAGCATAAGTCCATAATTCTGGGTTCATGTGATCAGAAGAGTACCTGTAAACCTACATTCTGGACTAGATCACAAAAGCACATTTAGATGTTAAAAAGAGAAAAATTAGTTGCTCTTGTAAGAAATCAACTCAACACTCAGTTCTAGCCACTCTACAGCTGAATATATGTTACTTGATTAGACTAATTAAACCACAGAATATGAGAAAAGAAATGGGACTTGATCTACATTACCCAAATAATTAATGGGACAGAAAGGAGAAATAAAACATAGCATCGGGATAAAAAGATCTTTGAACCCTTTATGAATTGTTAGCAACTTATTCATGGGAATGTTAGTAGGCACATATGGGTTGGTCTGTTAGCAAATCTGTGTGTAACCCTACATCTTTGGCCTTAATGGCTGCCTAACGAGAGATTAAGATCATTAGGACACTATTTTTATCCTGAGGCATTTTGTTTGTGTGGAGGTTTATTGCCATGGATGCAGTCACCCTTCCTTTTCGTTTTATATTATTTTGAACCTGAAAGAAGGCTTTCTCAATGAAGAATCCAAAGGTTTTCACTCTGTCTTTTAGAGTTAGAGCTATGCCACCAGCACAGTGAAGGGAAATAGATCATGTTCTGCTTTCTTGGGTTGAGATGATTTAGAGATGGCATAGAGAAGAACACCATATCATCATCCAGATATTTATTGTGATGGATGTATACAGATATAAATAATTCCAAAGTTCAGAACTGCATAAACTACACTAAAGAGATCCAGTATAAAATTGCTGGAAGGTGGTGTTCTAGACCAGCTTGTGCACAGATCCAGGAGTTCTAGTCCTTAGACTAGAGAATCATGGAGTGGATCTAGATTAGTCAGCCTGTTTTTCAGAAACTCTCCAAATCCTTTGTGTGTGCTGTGAAAATTCAGTACAGTATGAGGGTGAAGGTTCGTTCTCTGAGCTTGTGGGTTGGTTTCCGAAAGTTTCATTACCAGGCTAGGTAACATCTTCAGTGGAGTTTAGGGGATGCTAGTGTTCTTCTGTTTATAAGGGCTTCAGGTGTGGGTGGGTCAAGCGAGGGTCTTGCGACAGGTCAGATGTGAGGAGGTTACATCAGGTTACATCAAGAGGTTACATCAGGTCAGGGTTAGAGGTGAACTGCTGTGGTGGTGGGGAGTTGCATGGGTTGGTTGAGGATCGGTGCTGTCTCTGGTTGGTTGTGTGGTTGATTCAAATTCTGAAGGGTTTGTAGGCTGGTTCCTAGGTCAACGTGTCTGTTGATGGGATTGCTTTAGGAGTGCCAGGCTTTGAGGAACTCAGGAACATGGCGGGTGGTAGTGTGGCTGACGATCAGTAGAGTGTGTGTGTGTGTGTGTGTGTGTGTGTGTGAGAGAGAGAGAGAGAGAGAGAGAGAGAGAGAGAGAGAGAGAAAGAGAAAGAGAAAAAGAGAGAGAGGTTTTGCACTATTTTGAAATAGTGCACTAATGTTTAATGAGATTTATTACAATTAAAGAACAGTAATTCAAGCATCATCCTCAAAAAGAAGGAAGGACCAGGAAATCCCCAACCTGGCTATAACCTTGGCTTCATTTCTCTCTCCAACGGGGTTCCTGCATTCCAAAATACTGTCCACGTTTACAACTAATGGACAGGATGCATTGGAATAAAATTGGTCATGGCTAACTAAGTGGGTCTTATAAAATAACCAAGAAATCTGGAACTGAGCTGTATTATTAGATAGGGTGAATGGAACAAGAGAAGAGTTGTTGTAGGACTTGGGAACAGATGGTGAAACTCTGAAGACTATTAAGTTGGAGATTTAAAATCTGCAATAACCTTATATGCAATTTGTAATAATATCTTGCTGTATGGACCTTGTCCTTCAGAATATATCCACTCAGTGCAGATTTCTCTTCTGCTTTTATGGTTTTCCTCTCCAAAAGTTAGTTGTCACTCCACATTACTGAAGATATTCAGTCTTCCCTGTTTTTGGTTTTTCTCTTTTTCCTTTTTATTCTTGTTGCTCATCTATCAACTTTTGAATTATTTCAGATATGTGGACACTCTATTTTGTCTGTAAGTGATGAGTTTTTAAGATAAATTAAAACTGTAAATTAAAGGGATGAATTAACAGGAGCATATATGATAATTTCTAGATTTTACCTTGATGGAAATTCTATGAACATCAAAGTCCATTCTACCATCATCAAATCTGCCACTCCATTGTTCTGCTACCATTCCTTTTTCTCTTATATAACTTTTCTAGATTAATCTTTCCTTTAGCACTGGGCAAAGTTGAAACTAGCACTATTTCTTACCTGTTGAGAACTACTGTACAATAGGGATACAAAATTTGTTTCTTCATAATTACAAGAAGTGTTCAAAAGACCATAGAGCATACCATCTTCCAAAGGAATGGGTCACATAATTGTAATTGTAACATATGGCTACAGTATATTGATATTGGCTATATAAACAAAGCAACTGTTTTGTGAACATTACTATAAAATTCCAAATATGGAGTCTTCCAGAAAGTAATGTTTGTTTGTCTATCAAACATATTAACAGCTTATCTACTTCAAAGAGAAGCACTTTATTATTGTTCTTGTTTACTTTAAATAACTGTTTTGGGAACATAGATACATCAGTCTAAGCTTCTATGTCTTTATCTAGTGATAAATACAAATTAATGACTAAGTGGTATTTTAGCTGCTTCAAAAAAAAATACAGTAGGTGACATAGATAAAGATGTTGTGGTATTGTCCAAGGAAAATGTATAAAATTCAACTCTGTGTTCTCTTTTTCCTCAGATGTTGTATGGCCGGACTTGGAAAATGGAATTATTTCTGTTTTGGCTTTTCTCCATCTCTCAGAGCGCTAAGTTCAAGAGTCACCCAATGCAGCTTGTATAGAAAACACTGCTTCACATAATTTATCACTGTAAGATGTGTTCATGATCGCTAACTTGGATAGCTTTAAAACAGGATTGGATGAATTGGTGGAGGATAGATCTACCGAGGGTTCAAAGACTAACAGGTACTTCTGGCTTGCTGGCATCATGAGTTTAAATACAATTTTCAGACAAAAAAACCCTGGGAGAAGTCTCCAATTTCTGTATAGGAGTATTCCGGAAGCATCTGGTTGGTCTCTGTGAGAAACCAAATGCTGGATTAAGCTACTTACCCTGATCAAAACGGGGCTATTCTTAGGCTCTAATGGGTTGGCATCTAGATTTGTGAACATCTTTCAAGGCTTGCTTTCTGCAGGACATTTAAGACCTGTTACTTTCTCTAGGCATTTTGTTGCAGATTTAACTACAATCTCTTGAGACTTCTGCTGTTCCTTTTTTAAACACACGCTGCTCTGTGAAAGTTGTATGTGGAGAAGCAAGTAAACAACAGCATAAAATGTACTATGGGGAGAAAGGGAAGGACAAAATGCCTTTTCTTATTTTCTGCTCTGGTTTGGCATAACACTGAATAATCCTTTGGTTCCAACACATTGCATTCTTCTAATTATACATTATTATTAATTGTGGGAAGTTTATTGTCTCTTTTTCATTTTGCTAGGAAATGAGGCTATTCAGGAGTGGGTTGCTACTGCCAGTTCAGTGTGCACATTTGCATCTAAACTTGTCTTCGCATGTACAAAATGTTAAAAAAGGAAAAAAGTACATTTTTGAAATGAAAATTGTTCTGCGCATGCGCAGATCCAAAAATCAAAATGGCAGCGTTCTAGGAGAACTGGTTCTCTGGTGTGGCAGGCCTGGGTCGCTACTGGTTCCAGCGACCCAGGCCGCCAAGTTACTACCTATTTTGCCTAACGGGTCCAAACCGGTAAGACCCCACCTCTGAGGCTATTATAAAATGTCAATCCGTTTTGAAAAAAGTAACCATATGAGACAGTAGTAATTGTAGTATGCATTTAGTTTTAATACTTACATAGTGGTTTTAAATATGCAAAGGTAACATATGGTAGAGTAATATCAGAAGCTGATAAGATCTTGCACAATATTGGAAAAATGAGGAAATTCCTACAGATGAAAACATAATTAAAAAAATATTAGACCGTGTGGAAATGGATAGATTAACATTAAAGATAAAGGATAAAGAAGATACAGAATATTTTTTAACGTGGGATTTGTTTTACAAATGATTAGACAATAAAAGTAGAAATTAGAAGTTGGAAGAATACCACTACATACAAGTAAATATTGTTACTATTATTGATATTATGTATAAGTAAATACTGTTTATTAAGCACTCATCTATGTTAAATAAAAATGTACAAATAAATCTTATATATAAAAAAGGAGCTGATAAGATCTAATACTGGAATCTTAATGAAGTTGGATGAGAATAATATCCTGAAACAATAATAAGAATAAATTAGCTCTGAATAAATATAATCTGCCTGAACAAATCAAGGTTAATATTTAAAATAATTTTGCAGAAGATGAAACATTAGAACTCTTTGTAATTTTTTTTTCTAAAAAACTCTGGACCAGGGGATACCTAAGATTACTTGTTGCTACCAATACACGTTTATCAATCCTCAGATGTTGATAGAATATATATATATTTAAAAAGTGTTAATGCATCTTGTAATCTTTAGAAAGAGATAACGTCTCAGTTTTCTGGAGCTGTTGGTGTTTGTGCCAGCAAGTGCTGATATCTCTATTATTTCATTTTGATGGCTCCGGGTAGGAGCCTTGACTTAATAGGACATCTGAAGGAGCTCAGAATATCTCTCAACACTTTGAGATCATGGAGGTGAAATTACTCCCTTCCCCACCCCCCAAAAAAATCTCTTGAGAGCTTGAGTATTTTTGCTGCTTATGTCTGATTACTTTGGAAATCATTTTAGATTTTAGATACCAGCAATTCTTTACTACTTTTGTAGCTGACAACCACCAGCAATGGCAACCAGTATATTGTAAATGAAGTAGTCATTCAGGAAAACAAAACAATCACAATTCTCTAATCTGTGCGCAAGCAATTTCCTTGATTCAGAATCTTGTGTGGACAGGAGTTTTCTGAAGGGATAATGAAAGTGTAGGCATGGACTTTGTATGTGCATGGATGGATCATTTCACTGTCACGGAGGTGCCTTCTACTGTTCTTACTTTTGTGCCACTGTAAGCAGGGAGCATGGAGTAACGTGATGAGGTTTAAATGTAGAGGCACAGTACACACATGTTTTGCAGTGCTTCACTCCACACTCTTTCCATGCTTTATTCTACAAGAGAGTGTTGGAAGAAATGTCAGCTCCAAGTGGGGAAAAAGACACTGGAAACATGGAGGCTCCTTGCAAATATGGTTTAATGGTGGACAGGATCACATGGCTTGAGTTCCTGAACAGAAAAGTGGGATCAAATTGTTCCAGATGTTGGGTGAAGCAGAAAAGAAAGCAAGATGTAGAAAGTCCCTGGTTTTATGCCCTTTCCGGCCTTTGATCCTGATCCTATAGTCTGATTGGTAGACAACTCCCATGGGGCCATGCAGGGGCAACTCTCTAGGCTGTTTTGAGTCCACGTTTGGTTGAGCATTGCTTCTTCCTAGGTGCCCTGTGGTGAGATGGGTAAAGGGCTAATACTATCATGCCTTAATCCCATCACCCTAGAGCTGAAGGGGGATATCTTTGTTATGTAGAATAGACTGGCCTGGAATTTTTTTTTAAATGGCCCATTGACAAAGGTGGGGGCTATTAAGAGTGAGTCTGCTTCCTGCCTAAAAACATGTTTCTCCATTTCTGATCCTGGGAAACACAATATTCTGCCTTTTCAATATTTCCCAGGATATTTCATTTTTCTAGGAAAGGGGTGGGTTTTAACTTTCTACAAGAGACATGGAAATCAGTATTTGGAAAATAAGTGCTTCCCATTAGTAATCCCAGAGGTGCTTTTTTCAAACAACTGGACTTTCTCGTTTTTCCTTGAAGTTGATTTGCTGCTCACCCAAGACACAGTTCTGAATACTGGATGAGAAGCCATATTTGAGGGGCTGCCACAAACAAGAGGGGGGGGGGTCAACTTATTTTCCAAAGCACCAGAAAGCAAGAGAAGAAACTATGAATGGAAACTAATTAAGGAGAAAACCAACCAGGAATTAAGGAGTAATGTCCTAATAATGAGAACAATGAACCAGTGGAAGAGTTTGCCTTCAGAAGCTGTGAGTGCTTCATCATTGGATGTTTTTAAGAAGACCCTGGACAGCTACTTGTCTCAAATTGTATAGGGACTCCTACTTGAGCAAGGCACTGGACTATAAAACCTCTAGTGTCCCTTCCAGCTGTATTCTGATGGATCTTGAAGGAAGATCTTGATGGATCTTTGAAAAAGCACCCTTGGGACAAACCATAACCTGGATGACTGAGAATCTCCATAGATATTCCCATTGGCAATGAGACAGCATCATCTCTACTGAAAAAATGGTATGGTACCATATGATGGTATTTAAGCTAAAAAATAAGGGAGGCTGCAGAACATTTTTTCCCAGGATTGTCAAAAAGGGACCTTTATTTTTACACACACAGACACACACACAGACACACACACACACACACACACGTTAGAATTTATTCAACATTCTTTTTGTTTTGGGCATTTCTCAATAATGCTTTTATTCATCAACTTTGGTTCTGAGTGTAAAAGAAAGCAGGACAATCTCTCTCCCTAGCCACAGCTATCTTTGCCTGGGTTTATTCCAAGATCATCTTGTGGTAAGAAAGATACATAAGCGATTACATTGGAAGAAACATTACCACAAGAGGGACGAAAAGTTACACTAAGTAGCAGGAATTAATATTGATCCACACTAGGCACAGAAGACCTGCTTGGAGGTACCAGAGCTTCTGAATGCCTGAGCATAACGTGGGAGCTCCGATTTTGCCAACATAAGACTCACAAATCAAACAAGAGCAAACTTTCTTGTCATACTTCCAGTATTTCCGCTTCTACGCTCAGTCAATGTTAAACTTTCTTTGCATGCTTTGAACAGTCCTGGCTTGGATCCCAACAGGTAAGGCCTACAAGCTCAAAGGTGCATGAAAGGAGAAGGCAAACAAGATTTCACTGAACATGTCAAGGACTTAATCAAAGGCTTAGTCCTCAAAGTGGGTGACAGGTCAGGTAGAGGCACTTTTTGTTCCTCTGTGTTTGCTTTTGAACTGGTTTGCACGCTCCTTGGTCTGTTTCAGTATCCTAAAATCTGGAGACACCTTCTTTGTTTCCTTCTCAAATTTCCTTCATCCCAGATTAAGAAAGAAAGAAAAATGATTTGTGTGACTCGAACCCGTACCAGTAATACGGGCTCTAAGACTAGGTGGGTTAGAATATGAAATCTCAAATGAGTCTTCAATAACTGATGTTTTGAGAAGAAAATCCTTTCCAGGTAGCTTTTACACTAAGAACTAATTGAGATACTAAGGAAAAGCATGAATGGAAATTTATGGCACAAGGTAGGGCTGTGATGGCAAACTTATGGCACATGCCATAAGCACATGCTTATGGAAGTGGCATGCAGAGCCATCTTTCTGGGCACAAGAGCCATTGCTCCTTACTCTTCCGGGTTCCGGCGCACTGGCCAGCTGGTCTTTACATGTGCAGGAGTGTTAGAAACTGGAAGAGCAGCCGCCTCGTGTGCAAGCACGTACCAGGAAAATGATTTTTGGGTTTCCAGCATGCTCATGCGTACCAGTCAGCTGGTCTTCTAGTTTCTGGCATGCATGCGTGCATGAAGACCAGCTGGCTGGTGTGCACAGAGACACCGGAAATTAGAAAAGCATCTTCTTGGTGTGCGCATGTGCACTGGGCAGCTGCTCTTTCAGTTTCTGGCACGCGTGCACGTGTTCCTATTTTGGCATTCAGTGCTGAAAAGGTTTGCCAATATTGGTAGGGTCTCTGGGGAAAAAGCAGGAGGGAAATGAATGCATTGCTTGGGTGGGACTGTGATTCCACTCAGTTAGGAAGAGACATTTTCTTGTAAAGTGAGCATCACTCCCAGGAAAACCTGAATAGACATATGAATGCAGAACTGGAAGGTTCTTCTGCCATAAGTTATCTATGCATTATTTTCTCCATGCAAATGTGTACTTGTAGCTGCGTCAAACTCATATCCATTGCATTATGTACTCACAAACAAAAACAAAGGTAGGAGAAGAGTTCCCACCTCTACCAAAGGATGAGAGAGTGAAATAAAATATTTCCTGGGTAAAGTTCAGCATCTTGGGATTCTTCAGCACAGCACGCACAAGGTGGTAGCCAAGATTGATTGAGGGGAGAACTCTACCATATTAAGAATGCTGGGGAATGAACCTTTATCTATTTAAAAAAAGGATGAAAAAGAAGCAGAGAACTGGAGTAATAATGCCTCTGTGTAGTTACATTTCTATCTGGACAGAGGGCTGGATTCTACTGTAATTAATTTCAAATTATGAACAACCAGCCAGGAGGTGTGGGAAGTTCATCACTCTTATGCTATTTTTAAAATTGAAAGTGGGAACTTGCAGTTTCCTAGATGTTCCTAAATTGTTCCTCTTTGTTACTCAAACCTGCATAGTTAAAAGTAGCAATTGACTTTTGGCAACTTCTGGAAAAACTACAGATATTACTTGTTGTTGTTATTCTTAGGGCCACTAGTTATCTGGGATATTATTCCAAATAGTTTGTGTAGCTTATTTAAGTTTGATTTTCTAAATTGCAGTATTTTTGAAGCCCAATTAGATTTTCATCAAGAGTTGAAATGGGGGTGCTATTATTTCTGGCTGCACGATAAAGGTAGTCTTTGATTTACGAGGTCAACGAAGCTCAGAATTTATGTTACTAAGTGAGAAATTTGTTAAGTGAGTTTTGCTCCATTTTATCACTTTTCTTGCCACATTAATTAAGCAAGTCACTGCAGTTGTTAAGTTAGTAATAAGGTTATTAAGTGACTTGGGCTTCCCCTTTGACTTTGCTGGTCAAAAAGTCACAAAACCCCCCACATCTTGTAACAGTGCAAATGTCATACATATGAATCAGAGGTGGATTGCTCCTGATTTGGCCTGGATGGGGTAAACCGGTAGTAGTGGTGCCACACAAGCAAACCGGTAGTAAAAATAATGGAAACCCACCACTGATACGAATTGGTTGATAAGCATCAGAATGTAAATGATGTGATCACGGGCACGCTGCAACAGTCATGTGTGAAAAAATGGTTATGAGGCACTTTTTTCAGTGATGTTGTCCAACGGTCACTAAGAGAACTGTTGTAAGTCGAGGACTACCTCTCTGTAGAGATTCTCAGTCATCCAGGTCATGGTTGTCCCAAAGATGCTTTTTCTGGAGGCAACGGGACTTTCTTATTTTTTTCTCTTTGAGGACATTTTGCTTCTCATCCAAGAAGCTTCTTCAGCTTTTTCATTCTCCAACATCCAGTCAGAGCTGAAGAAGCTTCTTGGATGAGAAGAGAAACATCTTCAAAGAAAAAAACACACAAGAAAGTCCAGTTGCCTTCAGAAAAAGCTCCTTTGGGACAACCATGACCTGGATGATGGAGAATCTCCAAAGACAGTAGATAGGTTGTGTTATTACATTTGGGACTACTTTGCGACTTCGAGGACTACCTGCGTTTATTGCACGTATGGACTACATTCATTTAATCATGGTTTATTAGGAGAGCGGGTCGAACCTACAAAACATAACCCAGCCAGGCGGATTTTGGCTTTTAACTCAACCTCAGCCAAGCAGGGAAACCCCAAGGAGGAGGATTACAACCCAGCTGACCTCCCCGCGCCGGTTCCACGTTTTGCAGCCGCCTCGCCTCCAATGCCCGTCGTAGCCTAAAAGCCACAGAAGAACTAGAACGCGGAACGTATCCAAAAGCGCGCCGCCCGGCGAGTTGCTGGCAAAAGAGACGCGCTGCTTCTCACGGCGGACGGCGGATTCCCTAACACGTGCGCCAGCCCCTAAACCGAGGTAGCCGCCTGTTCTCAACCGGCGGTGGGGTGGGGAGAGGAGGTAGAAGAAGAAGCCGTGCCCGGCCTTAAGAGACTTTTTCCCTTTGCAAAAAAAAAAAGCGCTTGGCTCTCGGCATTCACTAGTGGGAGCTGCAGAGGGCACGGAAACCGAATCCAGCAGCGCTCCTTTCTCTCTCTCTTTCTTTCTCTCTCTCTCTCTTTCTGTCTCTCTGCACCGGAGTCCGGGAGCAGCTGCGAGAGCCGGGCGGGCGGAGAGGAAGAGAAGCCAGAAGCGGCGCAGAGAAAAGAGGTGCCGAGACGAGCTCAAAAGGGCCGGGAGAGGAGGGGGAAAAAAAAACACCACCGCACACGATCGCTCTTGCCGCGATCTCCCCTCTTCTGCTTGGACACCGGAGGGGGAAAAACCAAAACAAAACCCGGCGGCTCGGCTCTGCCGGGAAACTTCATCAGCGTTTCGGACTTGCAAGTGAGTTTCGGCGCTCGGCGTTTCGGTGCGCGGCGGCGGGACGAAACTCGCCGCAGCGTCCGTTCCCTTCGCGCGGTTCGCGGCGCCTTCGGTGGGGGGGGGGGGAGAATGGCTGCTCCTCCTTTCCCCCCTCCTCCGCCTTCCCGCCTCTTCCTCATTAGCTGAGGGGGTCTTTGCCATGGGCAGCTGAGGGAAGAGGGTGGGGGGGAGGCCGGGTTCTCTCAGGGGCCGGATTAGGTGCACGTTGTGGGGAAGGCGGAGGCGGAGGCGGAGGAGGTGGAGAACCTCTTGAGTCTGGGGTTGGCGAGGGGTTTGCGGGGAAAGTCAGCCCTCCGGCTTGGGAGAGAGCGAGGAGCCTCCTGCCTTTTCTGCACCGACCCAGAAACTCCTCAGGGTCGGGAGTTGCAAAGAGTTTAGGCGGTGAGTAAAACGTGAGGGACGGGAAGGGGTGAGGGGAACGTGGGAGATTGAGACGGCGCGGAAAGTTTGGTGGACGTTGCTAAGAAGTGAGCGAACGACTTAAATTCCAGAATCACGTGGAGACAGATGTGCAATATCTGGAGTGTGGGGTGGAAAAGAGAGGGACTTCTTCTTTTATTCTTTACGAGTGGAGCTCCCTAAAGTGGGGTGGGATGGGGCGGGAAGGGGAACCAGGGTTATTCCTGGTAAAAGCATTATTCCTTTCCACTTAACCAGTGCAAAGGAATAATCTCTTGTCTCGGGAGAAAGTCGACTTTGGAAACGGTATTGAAATGCATCCTTGGGTAGGAGAAAGCATCTCTCCCTACACACACCACACACACACACACACACCACACACACACACACACACACACACACACACCCCTCTGGGATAAGAGTACTGGGATAAAAGTACATTTTTGTGTTATTTTACTCCAGTGGCCAATCACATGCAGAGCGGGGGAAACAACCTAAAACTGGACAAGTTGACAGTAACTCTTCATTCTGCAGCTTAAATGGGAGCTTGTTGTGTTCATATTTTGAAGAGAAAGTTGCTTTTCTTGTTTCCCTGTAGTTGACCAACAATCTTGCCTCCTGCATGTGTGTTACATGAGTTTGAGTGAGATGGGCTGTCTGTGCGTTTTTAAAAAAAATGGCTTTCATTGTTTTGGAATTGTAATTTGTAAGGGGCAGAGCCCATGGAAATGGGCAACTATGATGCTTTTTAAATAAATGAGGCTTAAGCAGTTTCAGGAAAAGCAAGCTACGTCCTGCAGGTTGGACCTGTGATAGTAAATAGACTGATGTGTATGGTAGGTGTAGTTTTGCTTGAGAAGAAAGATAGAAGAAAATACACATGCAGGATAAACCAATACTGTAAACTCCAACTGTACTTGCAATTTGACAGCGGTTAAATCAGGGGTGCCACATTTCAAAGTTACAGTGAGAGGGACCGCAGCTGCTGTCTTGCAGATATGTGGAATGGCATGAGAACCACAAGTTTTGCAAAGTGAAGAGAGGAAATTGGACACAGCTTATTAGAAAAGATAAAATAAACCATCAGCAATGCTTTACTGATCATTCTTCATTGAGATTTTATATTAGTTGCATCTGCTGATACAGGTGTTCTTCATCCCTCTCTGTTATTTTCAGCATCTGGTAAACCGAACAAGTACTTTTCCAACAACCTGTAAAATCCAAGGGATTGTGCTTTCGTTGATTAATTCCATCCTCCAAGGAGCAGAGCAAAATTTAAATTCATACCTTCTAAGCATCTTTGCTTTTGGGGGGAACATCAGTGACTGCTCTTTCTGGGGTTAAAAACCAGTTGGGAGAACTAAGCTGTTCTTGAACGAAGATTGTTTTGAGTACAAGGGAGTGAATGACTTCATATTCGTAATTTCACAGCGATGAATCTGCTAGACGAATCCATGTGAGGAACATCTTAAAATTGTCATAAGTAGCTACAAATAAACTGGTGGGGATGTTTTGTGGGGATAGAGCTGTGCCTGGAGAAGATCTCTTTGCTTATTGATATTTAAAAGAGGAGGTGTGACTCACTGGCAAATGTACAGAAATTTCGAGTTTAATCTGTCAAGTGTTCAACCAAAGGTAACAAAAATGTGACTTGAACCTGGGGAAGCCACTGGTCTAAAACAGCGGTCACCAATTGGTGGTCTGTGAGAAAATTTTGATAGTTCGCAGAAAAATTATTTGCATTTTTTATATTGTACTAAATACTATTTATCTTATAAAAATTCATATTAGTGGTCCACGGGATTTAAAATTATGAATTTAGTGGTCCCTGAGATCCAAAAGGTTGGTGACCCCTCGTCTAAAGGACAACATGCCCAATTTATCCTGAATCAGTTTCTTGTGTTTAACTCTCCAAAGTTAAAGTTATAAAGGTGTTCTGTGTTTATAAGGGCAAAAGTGTTGTTTTTAAATGATGTAAAAGTCCTACTGTTCATGTAAATTCCACGTGTTTTCCAGAACACTTTTTAATGTATAGAAAAAAATTATAAAGGTGGCGGTTTTTGTGGAAATTCTGGAAAAGTTCTTTTTCATGGCTGACCTAATAAGTTTATAGAAAGTTTCTAGCTAGTGTAATACTAGAACAGATATATTAGAATAGCATGCATGGTTTGATGTTGTCTCTGTATAAAGTATAAAACCATTGCTTGATTTCTGAAGAGTTTATACTGCAATAAACATAGAAATCTTGTTGAAGTTTGATCTGCTCAAGATTGCTATTTTCCTGTTGCTGTTCCTTATGGAAGGGCATTAATCCAGATATTTGGGGAAGCAAATAAAATTTCTTCCTAATGGTATATATGTTGGTGGGATGGGAGAATGAGAGTATGTATATATGATTGCGTAGTGTGTAATCCATGGTTGCCCAAGGGGTCTATAGGAGCCAGTATAATCTTCCCTCTTTAAAAAAGTTGATCATATCTGTTGTTTGGGAAACTCATACGTATTCAAATGGAAGAATACTTTCATACTGAGGACCCTGAATATATGCATGAATCTTGAGCCCCCAATCAGTGCAATCTGCCCTATTTTCAGTCCAGTGATTCTTTTAGTTGGAGCAAAATAAAGTTACAAAATGCAGATGTCATCATCTTGATTGCCCACTACCTTTTTATATACGAGACAAGGTGATTGCACAATATAAGACATGCCTTGTAACATCTTGCACTTTGCGAATTTCTAGTTTCTCATTGATTTACCCGAACTTTTGATGCACAGGTTCAGAGAAATTGAGATATACTGACATAAAATAATATCACTTATGCTTGGTGGTGCAGTGGTTAGAATGCAGTATTGCAGGCTAATTCTGCCCACAGCTTGGAGTTTGATCTTGATGGGGCTCAATGTTGACACAGCCTCCCATCCTTCTGAGGTAGGAAAAATGAGGACCCAGATGGTTGGGAGAAATATGCTGATATTATAAACCAGCCAGAGAGTGGTGTAATGCACTAGGGGGCTGTATATAAATCATAGTGCTATTTCTATTGCTAGTGCTATAACTCACTTTTTCAGTAAATGTGGCCCAGAGTAATTCTGATCCATGCAGATCAAGGGTGTCAAACTCAAGGTGCTTAGATCTGACCCATGGAGCCTCCCTGAAAATAGTGAAGGACTGGCCTGCAGTGCTTCTGCCAGGGAAAATAGAGGTTGGGGTTGCAGATGCCCCTCCTGAGCTTAATTTCTACTGGCAGAGGGCTGCAGGAGGCCATTGTGGCCGAAAACAGAGCCTGGGTGTGTGTGTGTGCATGCCCCTCCTGAGCTTCATTTTTGCTGGCAGAGGATTGCAGGGGGCCAATGTAGCTAGAAGTGGAGCTCGGGAGCTCGTTTTCATTGGCAGAGTGGTCAGGCCACCATGGGCGCCCCCAACATCAGTGACGTCGATTCACCAAGCCAACCATGGCACCCCCCTCCTCAACCCCCCCCCCCGAGGTAAGACACAATCCTGATGCAGCCCTCAATGAAATCAAGTTTGACACCCCTGACTTGGATGAATGCTTATGTTGTATTGTAAGGATATGTGAATACACAACTTGATTCTCCTCTCCCCATGAATTAAATAGGAGTTTCCTGCTTTCCCCCCCTGGAAAACATTTTGCTTTTCATTCAAGAAGTTTCTTCAGAACTGAAGATTAGAAGTGAAACGTTTTCAAGGAAAAACCCTCCAAGAACCCGGTTGCCTTTGGAAAAAGCACCTCGTGGCATTTATCACTTCATAGAAAACTTCACAAAGGCATATGAAATATACTGCTCTGTATGAGTCTGTATAAGGGATGCAGTGGCTAAGATGCTGAGCTAGTCAATCAGAAAGGTCGGCAGTTCAAATGCCTAGTGCTGCATAATGGAGTGAGCTCCCATTACTTGTCCCAGCTTCTGCCAACCTAGCAATTCGAAAGGACGTAAAAATGCAAGTAGAAAAATAGGAACCACTTTTGGTGGGAAGGTAACTAAACGCTTTGGCGTTTAGTCATGCCAGCCACATGACCATGGAGAAGTCTTTGGATAGCACTGGCTCTTCGGCTTTGAAACAGAGATGAGCACCACTCCCCAGAATCAAGAATGACTAGCACATGTGTGAGAGGAACCTTTTACCTTATGAGTTCTGAAACCCATGGTTTTTGTAAATGCAGTTTGGTCTGATTTTAAGCACGTGGCCTTATTTCCGGGGATGTCTTATTATTGTTGAGGTGCAGGAGGCAGCGAGTGTTGTCACCTTATGGCTGCTGTTGTGTTGCAGTATTTTTGGGGAGGGCTTATTTTTTGGGGAGGGCTTATTTTAGCACATGTGCTCAAAAACTTGATTGGGCTTATTATCTGGAAAGGTCTTGTTTTCAGAGAAACGGTATAATCAGCATGCATGTGAAAATTCAAATAATAGGAGAATATGTATATTATGTATGCTATAACATATATAATGGAAGAAAACATTCTAGATCTTACTAGATGAATATTTGATATATTTATCAAGAACAAATGGGTATTTGAGCATTTATACCTGGGCAACAGTTGGGATGAAATTTCAGTTTTTACAATTTTCATGATGACTTCGACCTAAGATTGTGATATTATACAGGGTTGTGCTAAGAGATGATGCAGCTACAAAGAGCAGTCTGTTCGTTGTATCAGTTCAGTACTTGGTTTATTTATTCAGAATTTAGTCTCATCTAGTTCTAAATTAATGTATATATAGATTAAAGACATCATGAAACAACTATTTTCAGTTGAACACAAATCCAAATACTATTGAGACTGTCCAGACCATCTGTAATTTTATTATTTTGTTCCCTAGAATCACCATTAGAAAAGAAACGAGACACAAACTGAATAAGCAAAATAAATCTCTATAGTAGTTTTGACTCCATGGGCCTTTGGGACTAATTCAGTTGTTTCTGAATTATTTCCTTGCTTACAGCTTGGTTCATTTTCATTTTTCAGTGCATAATTAAAAGCAGAAGATGGAATTTCTCTTCATAACAAGGGAAACTTGCACGTATTTCTTAATACAGGAAATGCAGATGTATTTCAGTATAATCTGTATGAGGTCAAGTAGCACAAGCCCTATTTCTATGTGTATTAAGTGATCAGCTGTTTTCCTGACTGCTCCAATTTCCAATCCTTTTCTAAAAGGGATTAACCAACACAATGTATCTTATGTCATTCATCTGTTTTCCTTTTGGATTCATCTTGTAGCCCCTGAGAGACTATCTATATGTCCTATTTTATAAAGCCTGTTTATAAAATAATGTCCAATGTAGAGATGTGAAGGCCTTCCAGAGGACAGCCAATTGTTTTGAAAGGACCCTCCATCTGAGGGACCCCAGAATTCAAGCCATAAGAAGGACATTTGCCATCAACGATGATCATCTTCACAGATTCTCTAATCAAATGTCTGAATCATGGTTTTAAGAATTGGGTGGGGAACATGGAAGAGTCCAGACTCTAGGAGAATTCGCCACAGGCAACTCACTGCAGCTAACTCCGTGGAACAGGAGTTACATCAATATTGAAGAAATAGTGGAATAGAGTCATTAAAGAATATTCAAAAGGATGTGCAAAATAAAATGTGAATGTCAAAAATTGAAATTGTTTTAAAATTATTTTAAATAATTAAATTGAATTGTTGAATTGTTCCGTGGTGAATTGTTCTATGGCAAGTGGGGCGTAGTGCGTTGTCCCATTCTGATATGAAAGATGCCATATGAAAAACATTTTTCAGCTGATTTAAGACAAATATTTAAAAATTCAGACAGCATTAAAATAAAGTTTTGAGTTACCGAAGGTACATATTAAATGTCTTTCAACCTTCACATGCATAGCTTCTTTGAATGCAATTTTGATAAATTTTATGCTATACATAGTTTCCTTTTGAATTAGGAGCACACAATCTTTACAACAGCATGTTTTGGGCTTAAGGAGAAAGATGCCCTTACGTTTGCTTATTTAGAGTAAAATTTAGAAATGCACGATTATTGTAATTATTTATGACCCATCTTAATGAAACTGAAATTAAAATAAGTAAGTACTGGACAACTGATTGAACAGACACATACTGGTAAATTGCTTAACAATCATCTCTACTAGAGTAGCATATGTTGATGCTTGAATTTATATCTACATTTTAATTTAAAATATAAATTGGAATATGCCATGCAAATATGTCTGATTTTGCTCTTTCTTCCTGTCTCTCTCTCAGTAAAAGGCACTATTTCATGAAATTGTATTCATGTATACATTAGTTTGATTAAAGCCAAGGAAATATAAGCTGAGTCATCTGTACATGTTATTAGAGGAATAGTGAGCTGCACATCCCATAAATTGCTTTGGCTACATTTATCCAGTGTTTCCTAATTAGAATGGGAAGGAATAAGGCAATATGAAGACACCATCAAAACTGATTTTTCTTTGAAAAAAACATCGTAGCATGGCAAGAAATCGAAGCATTTCCACCCTTCTCTTCAGTAGCAAAAATGTGATATAACTTGACAATCTTGAAAATAGGACTGTGTGCTCTATTGAAAGGACCATACTATAGTAATTGAATAAAAATATTAAAAATAATGTGGTGGTGCGGTGGCTCAGAGTAGCCCCCTTCCCCCCAGATTGTTAGCCGCCCTGAGTCTCTCGGGAATAGGGCAGCATACAAATTGAATAAACCTTAACCTTAACCTTAACCTTAACCTCAGTAGTTAAGAACCTGGAAAGCTGACAGTCCAGGTTCGAAACTTGAGCTCCATGCAACGGGGTGAATTCCTGACAACTTAGCAGCTTGAAAGCATTAAAAAAATGCAAGAAGATAAATAGGTACCAATTCGGTGAGAAGGTAACTGCTGGTTGATGTCATGCTGGCCACATGACCATAGAAATGTCTTCTGACAGTGCTGGCTCAATGCTCTTTGAGATAGCAATAGCAATAGCAGTTAGACTTATATACCGCTTCATAGGGCTTTCAGCCCTCTCTAAGCGGTTTACAGAGTCAGCATATTGCCCCCAACAACAATCTGGGTCCTCATTTTACCCACCTCGGAAGGATGGAAGGCTGAGTCAACCCTGAGCCGGTGAGATTTGAACAGCCGAACTGCAGAACTGCAGTCAGCTGAAGTAGCCTGCAGTGCTGCATTTAACCACTGCGCCACCTCAGCATTGCCCCCTATAATCACCAAAAAATAATGGAATAAAATCTTCAGGATTCGCTTAATAAGGATAAAACATCTGGCCTTGGCTATATAACATGGAAAACTTGCCAAATTTTGTGGGCAACTGGAAGAAGGAGTCTCTCTTTCAGACATTGAGTAAGAAGTGATGAAATATTTCATATGAAAGATTAATCCATATTATGCCAACCTGTCGTATTCAAGATGTTGAACTACAACTCATGTCTTCACTACAGGCTATGCTTCCTAGGAATTTGGCAAGTTGAGCCACATCTGGAGTGTCACTGGCTTATCTTTTGTGTTATTCTATATTGTGGCTTGTTTTGTTTTGACTTAGCATTTTCCAAGAACTGAGCTTTTGTTATTTGTAAATCATGCTTTATGATTAGGGCATGTGTGAACCCAGCCAGTAGTAAACATAAATGATGTCATAGCTCAGTGTATGAATCTGATAATTTTCAAATAAATTCTTTGTAGACCTGATGCTGGCAAGACAGAATTTAGGGAAAGTTTGTATTTACAGTGGTTTGAATTGTTCTGTTAATGAGTTGGTAAACTTCAAATTGATTGCTAAATGAAATAGCAATCTGTTTGTTATAAAAGAAGATATAGTAGAATGAAGTAATGGACTATTCAAATGGCACACTTCAAACAGCTCATGGGTTTGAAGTTGTGGAAATAATTGAATTATGCAAATGCTTGGGAGTGTATTCTCATCATTTCTGCCTTTCTTGGTGACTTTCCATTTTATTATAGACTACTCTGTAATTGCTCAGCTGTTTGGCAATATTGTAAGTCATCAATGTTCTTAACTATAATGCCATTATGTGATATGTTAGTATCAGGTTGGAGATACTATTTAATTGTATCTTATTTTAAACAAATAAGAGGGAGTATAATGGGAGCACCCACTGAAGTGCCTTAAAACATGGCATAATAATAATTTCAGACAAAAATAAAAATATATTCCAAGGTTCTTCTCAGTACTCCTACTTAGTTTAGCTGCTCAACAAGCTGTTTTAATGGGGAAGAATCATGCAAATTTTGTTTTGAATACCAGAATATCAGGACATTGAAATTGTAGCACTATAAAAATGAAGTTTTTCATGTAGGTTAATAAGCTGCTCTGTTTTTAATTATATTGCTGATGCTATGAATTATAAATGGTGAAGGCATAAAATTTTAGTCTTGCTTTATGACTAAGGAGACCTTTTGAATAATTGAGTCACTGTCTGGGTGAGTTCATGGAGGAATATTTGTTGGAAAATGTGGTAATAGCCTGAACTCTGGTTTTCACAATTACATCATCCTCCTTCTCAATAATCCAGGTCAAATATACATGTTTAGAGTGTATACTGCTAAGGAAAGAGACTTTTTAAAAGCAAGCTTTGTACTTTGCTTCTTATATTTGGATCCATTTGTGAGAATATACTTAAAACTTTTTGCAATTAGGCTTGAATGTGACTTTTGTTTAAAAATTTCAAAGAGATCTGAATGTTTGGGCTACAAGAGTCATATGTTATGTGTTTTAGGAAAATATGGACCTCCCCACACAGGGAGACTTAGAATGATCTAGAAGCAATGGTTGGCACTGAATCTTAAATTTGCGAGTATTAAATGTTTGGACACATAGCAATAGCAATAGCAGTTAGACTTATATACCACTTCATAGGGCTTTCAGCCCTCTCTAAGCAGTTTACAGAGTTGGCATATTGCCCCCACAATCTGGGTCCTCATTTTACCCACCTCGGAAGGATGGAAGGCTGAGTCAACCCTGAGCCGGTGAGATTTGAACCGCCGAACTGCAGAACTAGCAGTCAGCTGAAGTGGCTGCAGTACTGCACCCTAACCATTGTACCACCTCGGCTCTATGAGAAATAGAGAAATGAGAAATATGGGAAACACTAGCATAAATCTGGCAAATACATCTAGTTCTATAAAATATGAACTATCAATATGTAGATTCAAACGATCTTCCTTCTTTTTATGACAACTAGCCATAATAGTTGTCAGAGGGTGTATTTTTTGTCAAATAAGGACTGATCTTCAAACCAGACCTAAGCTAAAGCTTTTCCAGGTGTGTTGTGCTGACAAGCAAGGAGAGGAATGATCAGTCCTTCAGACTGTGTTGATTAGAATAACTTGTGTCTTTAACTATTGTTATGTCATTTTTATGTGTAAGACATCCATGAGGCAACCTGGTGAGCATTTAATGATAAATAACAAAAACCATTAATATTCAAAACCTAAAATGACAAATGGAGAAACACTGTTCAGATAATGAAGATCTTGGAAAAACAGCACGGGAGCGAAGTCTCAGTGGGAAGAGTGTCCAAAAAGTTTGTAATATTGCATATTGTTAGAAAATCCATACACCATATTTTTGGGAAAATAAGAAGCACTTCCCCCCGCCACCCAAAAAAGTGGGTGGAAATGTGTGTGTGTCTTTTACAGTGAATAGGGGCCCATTTTTGGCCTCTCAAAACCTCTGTGCGTCCCATTTTTGTCCCCCTGGCTTCCAGAACCCCTCTAGTTTTTGGCCTTCCTAACCTTCTGCACATCCCGTTTTTGCCCTCCCCGGCATTTGAAGTGTGCTTTTGGATGCCAGGGGGATAAAAATATTTTTTCTTGGTTTCCTCCTCTAAACCAAGGTGCGTCTTATAGTCAAGTGTGTCTTATACGTTGAAAAATATGGTAACTGGAGACTGATGCGCAAGCTGAGATTGATTCCCGTGATTGTCAATATCTCTCACAGACAAAGATATTTTTGTCAAAAGCTTTGTCTCAAGTACTTCAATACCTCAGGTGCTTTATTTGTTTTTTTTTCTTTAGAGGAAGAACATACTCCCATAAGAAACTTCTTGATCTTTGACTTAATATTCAAAGGTGAAATGAGGATGACTTCAGAGGATGACTTCTCAATGCCTTTTCACAGTTTAAAGAAGTTTATTCTCCGCTGAATCTTTTATGAAAGAAGGATTAGATTTTGAATTGACAGATGGGGCCTACTACAAATGTAGAGGCAGGATCTTGTGATGGCAAAAGGCGTTTTATTTGTATTACATTTATACAATTGGGAGAGGCTGTTAACATCTCTTTTTTGCTCTGGCTGACTCATGTAAGATATTAGCTTCTCAGATCACTGGGAACAATTGCTTTGCATAAACTCCCGGCTTAAGGATCTTTTCCAAAATGTTTTCCCCCAAATTATGGATTATTATTATTTTTTTAAAAAAAGTTTTTATTTTTTTAAAATATAAACATTCCATCTTTCCTTAAACAAGGTGTTGACTGGGAATAAACATCTCTGTGCAATAACCATCAGAATTTACAACATCATTTACATTGATATTAATTCTCTAATCTTAGAATTATAGTATATTAAACAGTGGAACATAGTAAACTTGTTCATTTTCTTCTCTTAACATATCTTCTAATAAAAATATAATAATAACAATCATAATAATCTTCATCATAATACTAACAATCATCTCTATCTTAACCTATTTTCTACTCTTCTTTAATCCCCTTCTTTTATTTCCAGCTTCCATTTTTATTCTCTAACCATTGATAAAATAATTCCCATATCATATAATATTTTACCAATTCACAGTTACCAAAATGTTTTATACGTGAGGTTTGCTCATGTAGTTCATGGATATAGCTGAAAATTACATCGTTTTTAAGTGTCTCATATTTTCAACACTTTGTATAGTTTCTTCTAATTTATGGGATTTTTTGGGTCATATTTATGCTTCAGTGTGCCTTACAGAATTTGAAAAGCAGAAAAGTATAATTAACAAAAAGTTCAGAAGCTGTCTTCCAATATGAAAACCCAAATAAGATATGTTATAATAGGGGGAAAATATGTGCTGGAAAATGATCTGATACTTACACAAATTAGACATGGAAGCCTCATAGCTTCATTTTGGAAGGTTGTCCTGTAACTTACCATATTTTTCGCAGTATAAGACGCACCAGAGTATAAGACGCATCAAGGTTTTGAAGAGGCAAATTAAAAAAAAAGTTTTTGTACTCTCAAATTCTCCCCAAAACGGCCCGTTTTTCACAAAAATGGGCCCTTTTTTCACAAAAATGGGCCCGTTTTTCACAAAAATGGGCCCGTTTTCCCCTCAAAAAGGCATGAATAGCCTTTAGGGGGCTTGCAGAGTGCTTCTGGGGGGATGGGAGAGGGCCACAAATGAGCAAAATGACTCATTTCTCGTGAAAATGGACCCTTTTTTCGTAAAAAAAGGACATGGATAGCCTTTAGGAAGCTTATAGAGTGCTCCTGGGGGCTAGGAGGGGGGTTTAAATTGAGGAAAAAAGGGCAGTTTTTTGTTCATTTCTGCCATGCCCTGCAAGGCCATTTGGGTGAAGGGGGCGGGGTTTCAGGAGGCAAAAAATGCTGTATTCGGTGTATAAGACGCACCCAGATTTTCAGCCTCTTTTTTGAGGGAAAAAGGTGCGTCTTATATACTAAAATACGGTAAGTCTTTCTCATTCCAAAAAATTAAACATTCATAGGTGACACAGTGAAAATTATCTTGATTGATAATGTATTTCACAAATTCTACCAATTTCCAAATAGAAACTCCTTTTACAAAATAATGCTTATTTACAAACTAATGGATACATACAAGTAGAATATGGAACTAAAATTTAAATTATGGTGTTATGTTGATCTTAGAAAAATTTGATGGAGCAAGACAATATTTGAACACTTTTCTTTCATTTGATGCCAAGTTCTAGAAATTGAGGCTGTGTTCACATATACTGCCTTAAGTCATATTATGATTTGCTTAGATTTGGCTTCGAGTGATCCATACATTTAACTATGTTTCACTGAATAAATCATACTTTATGGCTTTGTGTGAATACAATCTATGGTAAATACCCACATTAAACCCACCAGCTGCATTTTCTTGGATAATATTGATGCATATATCTACAATTCTGAGAAGAAATGATCTTTTTTTTAAAAAAAAGTAAACTTATGATTTTTATAAACTGTTATTTTTAGAAGAGGCTGGATTCCATGACAATATCAGCATCAAACGGGCTTCAAATACAACTTTAAAGTTAATACTTTTCCTTTCTTCTTTTACATTGTGACATTTTCAATTAACTATCAGATCTTCTCTTCAGGGATTTAAAAAAAAGAGTATTATGTTTGAGATTCCATTAAGTAAAGGTGTGTCAAATTCATATTGCTATTTTAAGAATTTATTTTAAAAGCTTGTTTGATCCATTACAGAAGATTGTAAGTAATTTATTGTTGTAGTTGGTTCTTTATTTGTGTTATATTTTTCCACAACTACCTAACTTAACAAGCCAAACCTAACTATTTTTGGTTTTTTTCCCCTTCTCTTAATTTGTGTATTTTATCGTTCATTAAGAATCTTAATAACTTTGTATAAAGTGATGCTGGATCAAATCCAGTGGAATTGAAATCCCATTGTTTTAATACATATAAATTAAGCACATGCTTTTTCTTCCATTGAATCAATAATGAATTCTGTTTTATTTATTCCATTAGCAGGAAATGGTTTTGTTTGTTTTGTTTTGTTTTATTGGGTATGACTAAGGCTGGTAACTTAGTTTAGCCTTTTTTGTAGTATTAAAAAGCCATATACCTAAATGCCTCTTTTGTCCAATGCTGGGATTGGCTATGGAAGTGGATGGGTTCATTTGGAGAGGATTATAACAAATGGAATCTTTCAAGTTGAAGGAAAGAAGTAGTAAATGGGATGAAAGGAAAAAAAGTAGGATAAGTGGTGTGTCCATGAAAATGATACAATAAAAGTGAAGAAGGTTCTTCCAACCACTGATGAATGCATGCAGGGAAATAGAGGTGTAGGCTTATTTATGAATTAAAAGGTAATAATGTTCGTTAGGAAATATACATTTGTATTATCTAGGCTGCTGTAGGAATCTATAGGTCAGTGGTTCCCAAACTTGGCAACTTTAAGACTTGTGGAGCAGAGCTGGCTGGAGAATTCTGGGAGTTGAAGTCCATAAGTCTTAAAGTTGCCAAGTTTGGGAACCACTGCTATAGTGGTTCCCAAACTTGGCTGCAATAGCGGCAATAGATGGCTGCATATTAACTGCAGTAAATTGTGATGATAGAAGAAGAACCCAAAATAAATGTTGGGTTCAGTGGGTTATTTTGTTATTTTGTTTTTTGAATGGATGGATGGATAGAAATAAGGAAAAATAATATTTAAAAAGTCTTCAGGTTGTAGATTCAAGAATACAAAGGAAGGATCACTCAGGTAAGAATTTAATTTGAAAATTAAAAAAAAATTAAATGTGTGATTTATATATTTCTTTGTACATGTAACAAACTAAAAGTAAAATAAAACTAAGATGTGCTTGTTTTAATGAAAGATGAGAGAATTGTGAAGGATATAAGTCAGGAGAAAGTCAGTCTTGGGAAAATGGATATGGAGGAAGAAAAAAAGTGGAAAAAAATCCTATAATAAATCCAAGAAGATGAAGGTATATTATAAAAAAGGATTAGAAGATATGAATGCTAATGGACACTAGGAAAGAAAATATAAAAGCTGCTTGGAATAGATGGCAATAATCCAGAATGCCGCAGAAGGTTGTGGAAGTACAACAATGCAAAATATGAAAAAGGAACGATAAAGTGAAAGAGACTCTGGATGAAAAAAAATGCATGCAATAGAATTATAGCTTCAAAAATTATGAAAAAAGATATACTAAAATGAATATATATTGAAAAACATGCAAAAATATGTAATCTGATACAGTAAAAGTTATTATTAAGAGAGATAGATAGAAAATGTGGAGTGATTTAAATTGAAACAATTATTTTGGAGGTGGATGAAGTAAGGAGGCCTCTGCAGAAAAAGAAGGATTTGGACCATTATTTATAAAAAAACTTCCTTCAATATCATGATGTTCTTTTTATTGTTAATGTTGACTAAGCCCTTAAAACAGCCAGTGGAACATAAATTATGCTGTGTAGGGTACCTTTGGTTTCAACCCTTAGCCTTTGTTACTTCTCATTTCTCTGTCCTGGTGTTTTCGCTGTTGCACATTTGTATTTACTTTTGATTTCATCACTTGCTTTTGGCATATTTAGCTCAGTGAACAGGGTTTTGTTTTTTTTTGTAAAATTTGCATGTCAGTGCAAAAGGTGGTACACAAGGAATGTGACCAAGGCAGCTGGTGGCCTGTGCTGTTGACAGAAGGAAAGGTACTGCCAGCCAGGTTGCTGATTTATTAGTAAGACTAGCATCCTTTTCCAGGATAGAAGGTTTCTGATGTGGTTTTCAGCATCATCCAAATTAATTGGCCTCTCTCTGTGTGTGTTAGTGTTACGTGGGCTGACATCTTTGGAAACCAGGAGAAGCAACAGACACTGAATGCTACACCTTTCTTCAGGAAGGTCATCTCTCATCTGTGATGAGTCAGTGTACAATCCTCATTTTGCAGCAAAAATGACTCACTGCTATACTTTGTCTCTTCCTGAAATAGAGTTGCAATTTTGCTTCTTTTGACAATTTTGATTTTCATTCCATGTTTTAAAATCCAATCAATATGAAATAAATTAATCCTATTTAAATCGAGGATTAGAGCCCTGCATGTCTTCTGTAACTTGACCAAACAGAACTGCTTCTATTAGAGGTAGCCTTCTCCTACTTAAATGGGACGAAAGACAAGCTTTATATTTTCTGAAGTGCCACCTTTTAAATTCTGTAGCAACAGCAGCAGTTGGGATATTAATAGTAATACTGTCATCCCTACACATAGGAAGCTAGATTAAGGAAAATTAAACTGGCGTTTCTTCTTGAAAATCATATAAAAAGTACACAGAAATCATGGTTTGATATAGGTAGGTGTTCTGACCCCCCTCTGTACGGTGAAGCATGCCGACACAAAGACTACTGCTAGACAATTTATTCACAGTAAATTAACACACTGACAAGACTTTTGCAGCAACCCAGACTTCCACAGATAAGAAATGCACACCAGAGCTTCTCCAGCTTTAGTATAATAGTTGAATTCTGCAAACAGCCTCCTCCCAAAAACTCTCCTTATATACTCTCTTGGGAGGAGCCTAATTACAACCACCTGGGTCCAATTATCTTCTGTATCCACGTAGTTGCTGTCGGCGCTTATTTGCCCGCCTTTGCCTGGTGTCCGGGACCAACTCCCTTAGCTCCTCCCCACTGTTCCAGGGCCTGATGTCAGGGACCAACTCCCTTTGGCTTTCACCACTGCTCCATGCCTCAGGTGCCTCCTGGTGGCCAACCAGCCTCTCTGGTCCCTGCTCAGACTCTGAACCCTGTACAGGATCCTCCACATCTTCCAGAGCCAACTCATAGGGCCCCTCGCTGTTGGAGTCTGTTTGCAGCTCCAACGGCTCCTGCTGGGCCACAACAGGTAGGCATTCCATTGATTAGCAAACCATTGGTTTTCCCCTAACACCACTGGATGACCGCCAGATCTAGCTGTTTCAGCAGAATAAGGAAGATACTTAGGATTGATTCACACCCTGGCCAGTGTCTCTTTTCACTTTTACCATTGAGTAGAAGACAACAAAGTGTAACCAGCCGGACAAACAGGTTTAAGAACAGCTTCTACCACTGGGATGTCAGACTCCTAAACACAATATAACACTACAGATTAATGTGATGAATTTCAATGGTGCCAATGTAGTGTGTAATATATATATAGATATATACCATGATATAAGATCATACACCAGAGTAATATAAATATTGCACAGACTATAATGTGCATATGGAAACGTATGAGTAGTTTCTCCTCCTAACTACTTGCATAAGCATTATTCTTTATATTATTCATGTTGTCTTGTATTCTTGTATGGACTGCACCAGTAGAGGCTAAACCAATTTTGTTGTATACAAGAAGTGCAATGACAATAAAGGCTTTGAATTCCAGTTGAGGTCCCACTAGTTCAGGGATTGGCAACCTTAAACACTCAAAGATCCATAAAGGGCCTAACTGGAAGCGCCCTTTTCAGTTCTGGAGCCGACCGGAAATCCAGTTTCCCCATTATAGAGTCTCCTAGTGCAGCATCCTTTTTCCTCTACCTGTCCTAACGAAAGCCCTATCAGTTGTGGAGCTGACCGGAAAACCTGCCTCTTGCCATAGAATCCCCCCCCTGGCGCACCTTCCTTACCCCCCCCCCCAAACCAGAAGCTCCTCTCAAAATTGTGGTGCCGACTGGTGACAGGCAGCAGATGAAAGAGCCACATGCGGCTCCAGAGCCTCAAGTTGCTGACCCCTGAACTAGTCTGATTCAATAAAATTGTGCTCTAGTCATTTAAATAACAATCTGTTCATCTGATTAGCCATGATAATCTTATTAAGCATTTTCGGTTTTTCCCCCCTGAAAAGAAAATACATTTCTTGGATTGAGGGACTGTGGGATATATCTTCAGGTCCCCCAGAGAAGCTTATAGAGCGTCTGATGGACATAACTTCTCAGATTGCCTTGGTACAGGCCCTGTAAAGATTCCTGGGAGAGAATCTTGCTATGTTATCTGGGAGGACTTTGAAACTGTTGGGCTCAAGGAAGCAGAAAGAGTCTTTATGACTTTGACCTCAGCCATCTGTTGAAAGTTAAATGTTTTTTATTTTCCATTTTTCATTTTCATATAGTCACATATATACTGTGCATAGCCGGGGCCATACAACATTAAATAATAATCACAGCAATTCCTCTTGTCAACAATACCCTCCAAAATAGAAACCCAATATACCTCTTCCACTCTCCATACACCTCTTTCTTCTGCCCCCCTCCAAACAGCCATCTGTTTATTATATCCATGTTCTGCCTGATTGGTGAAAGCTTCCAGGAAACTGACAACGTGGTTGGGTTTCTGAGGTAGTAAATGATGGTAATACCCCTTAAATGTTACTTCACCTTTTCCTCAAAACAGCCATTGCTGGAGCCAACCATTCTGGGCAATCTTCTGTTTTTTTAGGGAAGACTGTTGAGGTTTCCAAGAGCTTCAAAGAGTCTTGGATGAAGATTATCTATCGCCCTTTCAGCTGGATTTCAGGCATGGTTATGTTGGGTTGAGATAACATGGGTTGCAATTCCTTATGACCTCTAGTGAAAGTGGGATGAGGTCAGGGCATCCATCGTTGCTCTTGTTGATACTTCAGTGGCTTTTGATACCATCAACCATGGTCTCCTCCTAGACCAACTGCAGGGGTTGTGAGTGTGTGGCAGTATATTGAACTATTTTTCTTGCTTTCACAGTGACAGGTTTCAGTCAGTGTTGATTAGCACAAATTCAGTCTCCGGCTTCTAAATTGTGGGGTGCTGCAGGGTTTACTCGTGTTTAACATTTAATGAAGCCACCAGGTGATATCACCTGGAGCAGTAAGGTAACGTATCATATATTCATGTTCCAGGTAAAGTAAGAGATGTTGCTAATGTCATCTTGATGTTTGGACACTGTAGAGCATGGGTGTCAAACCTGATTGTGTCATGGGCTGGATTGTGATGTATTGCAATGTTTTTTGCTTTTGCAGAGCCGAGGTGGGCATGTATCTGTCCCATAGGCCATCAGTTTGACAGGCCTGTTGTAGAGGTTGGATGAGAACAAGAGCTTGGGTTCAACTCTGGCAAGGCTAAGTGGATCTAACAATTTACCCACTCAGAACAATGAATGAGAATTCTGAATGGGGTTGCATTTTCCCAGACAGATTCTTGTACAATCTGGGTTTTTTTTTCTAGACTCAACGATTCCTGTTCAAAGAGCAGGTGGCAATTATGCTGAGAGAAATCTTTGCACAACTTTGAATTCTGCACCAGTTGTGTCCATTATCTGGACGCCACTCTTGCTCCAGTCTATTCCCATATGACTGACTATAATGTACACTACATGAGATTGCCATTGAAGAGTATTCAGAGGCTTCAGTTGGTGCAAAATACAGTGACATGGGCAATTATATGCAGGTTTACATCTCTGCTCTGGGAGCTGCATTAGCTAGCAAATTTTATTTCTAAATTTATTAAATTTATTGGCTACCCATCTTACCACAGGTAAGATTTGCATCTGGTTCAATTCCAAGTGCTGGTAATAACTTATAAAGCTCTGCATGAATGACCACCTCTCCCTAGTGACATTTATCTGTTCCATCGGGTCCAGTAGAAGAGGCTGTTGCAGGTTCTGTCTGCTAGAAAGTGTCTTGATGGTAACCTAGGTATCTGATGCTACCTAGACTTTTTCTGCTGCTGTTGCTGCTGCATCTAATATACAGAAAATTATTCCAGAGTTTCTGAAGACCTGGCCATGCCAGTCAAGGAAAGTTTTAATATAAGGATATCTATCTATCTGCATGTGTGCCCACACAAAAAGAAAGAGAATGAGAATAATACGAAGGGAGGGTTTTGTTTGGAAAGGGGCAAATCATGGCATTAGTGTGTGTTTCAGTACAGTTTCCAACCTCTTGCAATTTTCCCTACTTTCCTCCAGTTTACCGTATTTTTTCGGAGTATAAGATGCACCTATTCCCCTCAAAAAGAGGGTGAAAATCTGGGTGCATCTTATACACCATTTTTTGCCTCCTGAAACGCTGCCCCCCTTTGCAAAAATGGCCATGCACAGTCTTTGGAAGGCTTCCAGAGTGCTCTGTGGGCTGGGGAGGGCAAAAATGAGTAAAAGTCGACCTTTTTTGCTCATTTTTGCCCCCCTCAAGCCCCCAGGTGCACTCTATAAACCTCCTAAAGGCTATGGATGCCCTTTTATTTGATTTTCTTTTACAAAAAATGGGCCTGTTTTTGCAAAGAGTGGGCCATTTTTTGCTCGTTTTTGTCCCCCCAGCCCCCAGGGTCACTCTACAAGCTTCCTCAAAGGCTGTGCGTGTCCTTTTTGTGACAAAATGGGCCAATTTTCATGAAAAATGGGTCATTTTTGTGATGTCTGTAGAATGCAAAAATGTTTTTTAAAAATTTGCCTCTTCAAAATCTTGGTGTGTCTTATACTCTGGTGCATCTTATACTCTGAAAAATACAGTATTTATTTTAATTTTTTTATGCCTGAGCATGGGGATGATTGAAGGGTGTCTTTGGAGCCCCAGATGTGCATTCATTTCTAGGTGCACATATACAAACTTCTTAGCAGCTATTTCTGTTTAATTCTACAATAAACTTTTCTTTATGACTTTCCCAGTTTAGCATCTCTTACAGTCTCTCACTGTTTTATGTATTAAAATAAAAATAAAAAGTATATGAATGTTAGTCATAAATTACATGTATGTAATCTTCACGGAAAAATTGATACTGTTAGAACAAACAACATTTCCTAGCATCAACATTCACTTCTCAAACAGCTTGCATAAATTCACAGCCAACTTGTTGGCATACTTAGCAACCCATTCTATGGTGTCCTAATTCAGAAGCAAATAGCAAGCAAATGTACCTAGGTGTTTAGAGCAAATACAGAAACATTAAGTTAAAGACCCTCTCTTTCTTGACAAGTGAAAATCTTCAATTCGTCCCATTTTCGTCCCTGCCCCCTCCAGCTGTTACAGTGCAAAATTCTTATCACAAATCTGTTTGAAAAAAGATACATTGTGATCTTGATGAAAATTTCTCTTTTCCCCTACATTTGGAATGATATACTTGAGAAACCTAGACAAGGATGGAAACCATACATTTAACGAAATACATGATTAGATGTATAGTTTGTGAAAAGAAACATGCTATTTTCCTTTAGCAAATAAGGTATTTGGGACTTGGTCTTTTTGATTTAAGAATCTGATTGGCAATATTCATATGAAAATCTTTGCTGAACTTCTGATATCCCTAGTAAGAAAATCAGATGTTATTATCCCAATTTATAATATTGTTCCTATTTCTTAATATGAACAATAAAAATCAATTTCATTGCAGTAATTCCATTCAAATAAAGGACAAGATCTTTCCCAATTTTTTTTTTTGCAACAGTGGGTCTCTGATATACGGTAGAGCATGTAACCATCTATCTAATGCCTACCAGCTACTTTTGCTCATGAAAGGCTCTTCATATCTTATTTAAACAATTTAAAAATTACTAAAACAATATGTGAAAGGCGACTGATGTATAAATTTCAACAGCTGTTGTCTTTGGCTGAAGTTTCTTAGAGAAGACAAAAATGTACTTTTCCTTTCCTTGGCTCATACCTCCCTTCCTTTGATGAGCTCACCTTTAAGTAGTTGTTTTTAAAAATGTATTTAGAATTCAATATTGTGTCTCATGGATGAGGCAAAACCCTATCTCAATGAATGTGTGTTTGTGTGTGTGTGTGTGTGTGTGTGTGTATATATAAATGAAAGCTACTTTTCATTATTCCTTTCATCTTAGCATTTTCTGTGCTCATTTTTCTAAAGGTTCAAGGTTTTTGTTTCCAAATTACAATAATGAAGAGCGTACTCAGCATTTTTTTATTAGTTCTAATTTGAGAGTAGCTGTGCTGCTGCCAATGTATGTGAAAATCCTGGAAGAATGCAATTTGTTGTTGTATATTGTTATATCTTGGTGTTTGTGGGAACAGCTGCTGTATAGATTCTCTTAAGGGCCAAGATTCAGCACCACCTCTAATGGATTTGCACTTATTATTTGAGATTGTCAACATTACAAGATCCAGTCTGAGTCGGCCCCAGGCCCAGAGATTTTGTTTTCAAGATGCGCTCCATCATGAGTCTGAAAGCATGGAAGACAAAGCCTCTTGTCTTGGATCCAGATTGGATCCTGCAATATTATCCTGGGACACCAGTGGTGAGATTCAAATTTTTTTACTACTGGTTCTGTGGGTGTGGCTGGTTGGTGGGCATGGCAGTTTGGTGGGCATGGCAGGGGAAGGATATTGTAAAATCTCCATTTCCACCCCACTCCAGGGAAAGGATACTGCAAAATCCCCATTGCCTCCCGATTAGCTAGGACTCGGGAGGCAGGACCAGTCAGAGGTGGTATTTACCAGTTCTCAGAACTTCTCAAAATTTCCGCTACTGGTTCTCTGGTCAAAACCTGCTGTGTATCACCTCTGTGGGTGATTGTCAACATTATAGTGTGAAAATGTATCATGATAATAGATTTCTTCTGACATTTTTCCTGAGTTCTACACATGGTTTGCTATGTGAAATAGAGGTCTATTGGCAATAAATTCAACCAAAAATCCATTGGCAACTTGAATTTTTTAATTATAAGAAATGGGTGTTCCCTGAAAGCCATCAAGCATCGTCTTAATTTAGTCTCTCTCTCTCTCTCTCTCTCTCTCTCTCTCTCTCTCTCTCTCTCTCTCT
Organism: Thamnophis sirtalis; assembly: GCF_051295495.1. Taxonomy (NCBI): domain Eukaryota; kingdom Metazoa; phylum Chordata; class Lepidosauria; order Squamata; family Natricidae; genus Thamnophis; species Thamnophis sirtalis. The sequence goes on from NW_028261390.1 coordinate 16,280,802, forward strand.
CTCTCTCTCTCTCTCTCTCTCTCTCACACACACACACACACACACACACACACACACTCACACACACTCACTCACTCACTCACTCACTCTCACTCACACTCACTCACATTTCTATACTTGCAGATGAGTCTCAACTAGCTTTAAAGGGAATTGTGAGTTAAGCCTACTATGATAGTGATTTTGAATTCTCTTATTTAATGTTTTGTCAGTGCATTTGCAAATTGTGTCTGAAATATTTATTGGAATACAAATTCCCAATGGCATACCATATTTAAGGAAACATAATTTTTTTGGTCTCATAGATTTAATACTTCTGGGAACAAAGACATTGAATAAGATGTATTTCAAAAAAAAAAAAAAACCCTAAGTATCACAGAATTGCAATTTCAATGGAAAACTTTAAAGGAAGTGTCCTAGGAAATAAAATATGCTTGTCAGGCAGCCATCTGGATTAGGAGTGGGCTTCCAGGAGGCCCGTTTTCCCCCTCCTCAAGCTTCCACACAGGCCCTGCATTTACCTCACATCCAAAATAGGCCATGTGGGGACTCCAGGAAGGTGAGGGGTGGGCGGGGCCAGCCAGGGGTGGGATTTAGAGGTTTTCAGAACTGGCCATAATGTTAGCTACGGGTTCTCGTGAACCCGGGTGAACCCGTAGTAGCCCACCCCTGTATGTTCAACACAATTCTGATTTATATAACATGTTGCCCTTGTACATCAGTGTTAAAGTATAGTGGTATCCCTTTCTTGCTCTTATTCTAATATTTTTTTAAAAAAAGATCAACACTCCAACCTGTTTGAAAGTTTCTAGTTTCTATAAGTGCATATTTTTAAAAAGTATGCAGAATTGTTTCATTGGGCATTCTTAAGAGATGTTCTTTGATCCCAGTGTCTTCCGACTGATGTTTTGCAGTACAGATAAGGAATAGAAAAGCAAAGATGAAAATATTTATGAAATACTTTAGGTCTGGGGAGACCGTCAGTTCCTTAGGAATGTGTCTGTGGAACTGGTGTTGGCAAGACATCACTGCTCTGCTGAGTCCATTAAGACTCAGAATTTTGCTTCCATGTTACTGAGAAATATATTAGGTGATAACATTAAACACTGAACATGTTGTCCTTCCCTATATCTGGTTTTAATTTCTTTCATTCCTTAAAGACTGTTTTTTTAAAAAAATGAACAAACAACAATTGCTTGTGAGAAGAGAGAGAAAGGTTAGGATTGCTCATGGTAATAATGAACCCTCATGCCCAGGGGTGGGGTCCTACCAGAGATGAGTTCAGGATCCAGTACGCTGCAACAGGGCTGGGCATCCACCCTGCAATGTTCCAGCTGCTCGCCGGAGCGTCGTGCAGGCGCTGTATGCTGAGTGCGCGTGCGCAAATGGCCCGGTTGGGTCAAATGCAGGTAAGGAGGGTGGGCAGGCGGGTGGGCCCTCCAAAGCACCGTACCAGAATGGTACCTGGTGCTCCCAGCAGGCACCGGTACGACCGTACCGGGGCGTAATGCCTGTAACCCATCACTGGATCTTACCAGTTTAACAATTGGTTCGCTGAGTGCGCACTTTGCCTGACATGCCCGATGCACACTGTGTGCATGTGCAGTTAACAGGAAAACAGCTGCGGCACAGCAACCCACTCTGCTGCTCCGATCAGCTGGGCTAAAAAACAAGGAAATATATGTAGGTTTAGCCCAGGGGCAGGCGGGCGGAATCACCTGAAGGTCAGAGCAAACCAGTTCGCTTTCAGATGATCCTTGGAGCTACTGGTTTGCCTGAACTGGGCCAAACCAGTAGAATCCCATTCCTGCTTTTGCTCTGTTTTCATCCAGTTAAATAAACCAAAATTAAATCTGCAAAAGAATAGTTGGATTCAATCCATTTTTGAGGAGCAGCGTTTACCGTTTTGGTTGAATCATAATCTATCAACAGTGTCTAGGTTTATCTGCCTTGTGATTGGTTCGTTGTGGTAATGGGTCTTCCAAAACAGATTACATGGTTTTAAAGAAGTAGGCTTTGCAGGATTAGTAATAACTGCTTTGGAGAACTGATTCAGGCTTTGGAATGTTTTTCCTAATTCAGCTCCCCTTTGTCAGTGTTTCTTAGTATAGTAGTACTAAACTAAGAACTGCACTGGTTACCGATTGGTCTCTGGATACGCTTCACGGTGCTAGTCGTCACTTATTAAGCCCTTCATGGTATTGGACCTAGGTACTTGAGAGACCGCCTGCTGCCAATTACCTCCCAAAGACCCATTAGATCACACAGGGCTGGCCTCCTCTGGGTTCCGTCTACCAGCCAATGCCATCTGGCTACTACCCGGGGGAAGGCCTCTGTGGCAGCTCCGGCCCTTTGGAACGAACTCCCCGCCAAGATTCGGACCCTCACCTCTCTCCAGGCCTTCCGAAGAGCCGTTAAAACCTGGCTGTGTCGGCAGGCCTGGGGTTGATGAGTTCCCTTCCCCTCTCGATTTGTGTGTCTGTTGGTTATTTTTAAATGCTTGTATTTGTAGTTTTTGTGTTTCCCTTTCCCCCCTTGGGTTTGTGCGCCGCCCTGAGTCCCGCTGGGAATAGGGCGGCATATAAATAAAACAAAACCTAAACCTAAACCTAAACCTAAACCTACTACTAGTAGTAAGTAGTAGTCGTTATCCCCTACCCATCAACTGAAAGAACCAAACGAAAAACAAAGCCAGATAAACTATAACCTTGGGTTCAGGCTGACAAGTTTTGCAATGATACAAGTTGCTATAAAACAAGCCATTAGTTTCTAATCATAGGTGATATAGTGACATTTAAAATTTAAAATTGCCTCTGAACAGAGCATTGATATTATGTCTCCCACAGTTTTATGCTTATAGGAAGCTTGGAGATCAAATTAAATTGTAAATACATATTGGTACTGAATTGTTAACATGACTTAACCATTCTTTAAGAATTTCATCATCACTTCTAGAGAAGTTTTTGAGTTACTAAGAAGATGAAGGTGGAAATCCTTTAATTGCTACTTAGAAATATGACACAGCATACCTGATTTACCAGTAGAAGTTCTGTTGTACTATAGCAGATATATCAAGTATATGAAATTAAACTTTTCTGGGATTGTAATTGATAACATTTACATTATAAGTGAAATCACTTTCTTGGCACACTGAATTTTAACTCACTGAAAGCTAAATTACAATATAATTAGGCATCATTTTATTGCAACATCTGTATACCAGATTAAAAAAAGAAATATTATATCCAGAAGGTGAAAAATTACGAAGATCTACTTGCAATACCATGTAACTTTAAACATACACCTTTGTTTTTCAAATTTGGAGATTTTGACTAAAGAACAACCGGTTAAGAAAAAAGGTCTTTTAAAAAAATATTGTGGCTGTTTCTAATCATGTTTTCTTCTGGCATTTTTGTACATTTACATCCCGCATACTAGGAATATTGTAAAACACAGTTGGTTTTTGATTATTATTTTTACTGTTTCCAAAATTCACAAAGAAAAGATTGAAGTGAAATCCAGATTGAATTTAATAAGGGGATGGTCATTTAATATTTCTTCTCTGTGTGCCTCTGTCTTAGTGTATTAATGACTGAGAAATCATTGAAAGGAGCCAGTTGATCATAAAGTGCAAGAAATTACAATATTGTAGAGTGCTCATTGGACTGGCAAATGGCTGTTTTCATATTTTTGTATTACTTTTCAATTTAAGTTGCAAGTTTTTTTTAGAATGAAACTTGTATTTTTGAGAAGTAATATAATACTACTCTAGTTATATTTAATCACTCCTTCTGAGCTTCCACTGGTGAAGTCCCATTATTATTAATTTTCACTAATTTGTGATAAACAGTGTAAGTGGTTGGTTATATGACTGTAAAAAAAGCAAATGAAAATTCAGACTGTATCAATAAAAGTCACACTTTAAGAAGAATTCTGAGACATTGAAACAGTTTCTGGAAATTGGAACAGATTCAAGAGTCCTAGAAACAGGAGAAGGCAATAAGGATGATGTAGATGCTAGAAAGGGAGAATATGATTTCACTCCTCAAATATCTAAGGGGATATCATATAGAAGGAGGTCAAGATTTCTCATTCAAAATTCCAGGATATGGAATAATGGAATTATAAGATGCTAGATACAATGGAGTGTTAGAAGACAAATGCCTATCACTATTATCAGTTTGACATTGGAACTAATCATCTAGAGCAGGGGTCACTTATTCCACCAAGAAAAGGACTGCAAAAATGTTGGATCAGCACATGAGCACATGAAACTCCATTTGCACTAGCGATGGGCACATGCGTAAAACCATTCCTTCCTCCTTACCACTGCTCCTGCTGTACTCCACAAAACTGGAAAGCCTGGGGCCCACTGATTCCATGGTGAGCTTTCGTTCTTTGATAGGTTGAAGCTACTCTGATAACTGACAATACACATGAACTGCAAGCTTTAATGATAAAAGTTGAGCACAGTAAGAAAATGGAACTACAACTAAATATAAAGACCAAATTAATGACAATAGTTGCAATTTAATTTAATTTAATTGTAAGTTGCAACTTACAATTGACAATGATAATGGTAGATAGCTTCTGCCTTTTAGGACTAGCATTGACAATAAAGAAATCAGCAGCCAAGAAATAAGTCACAGACAAGCTCTTGGTAAGGAAGCAATGAAAAGAAATTCAGGTGCCATGGTGCAGCTGTATCTAATGAAGTTCAGAACCATATATGCAGTGATTTTCTATGTGACAATAGGATATGAAAATTGGATTAAAAAAAACAGGATGGAAAGATGCTTTTCAACTTGAGTGTTGAAGAATGTTGAAGATTCCATGGGTAACCAACACACTAATGGAACATCTCGTTCAAGGCACAAATGATCAGATAGCAATAGCAATAGCAGTAGACTTATATACCGCTTCATAGGGCTTTCAGCCCTCTCTAAGCGGTTTACAGAGAGTCAGCATATTGCCCCCAACAATCTGGGTCCTCATTTTACCCACCTCGGAAGGATGGAAGGCTGAGTCAACCCTGAGCCGGTGAGATTTGAACCGCTGAACTGCTGATCTAGCAGTAGCCTGCAGTGCTGCATTTAACCACTGCGCCACCTAATGTATTTTGGACATATTAGTTCAAACACCCAGCTTTCTCGGAAAGTCTACTGGGAAAAGTGGAAAGAAATAAAAAAGTCCACCAGCAGTTATGGATACAGTATTGAATTCAAGGAGCAGATTGGAGACAGATGACCTTGGAGAAAATTATCCATGTGTTTGCTAAGAGTTGAGACTGACTTGAAGGGATATAATAGGCAGGTTTCACATAGCAGGATATGGAAGCCAAGCATTAAATATTACATTTAGTTGACCAAATGTATTTGTGTTAAGCAAGATTCCACATGCTTGAGGGAAACACGGGGCTTGAAATTGTAATTTAAAATTTCCATCCTTATATTCCTTGCTGGGCTCAATAGCACAATGCTGCTTCAATTCCTAATTAGGTAATTACCCAATTTGTAGTTGGGTAATTACTTTATTAGGAAGTATCAAAATGGCACAAAAGAGTATAAAGGTTTGATTCTCCAGAGCCCTTCACACACAGCATATTAAGAAGTATAGTTTGACAAAAAAAATTCATGAAGTTACAAAGTTCAAAAATTAGGCTAGTTCTTTCAGTCATTTTCGGAAGGAGGGCTGTAGACTGGATTCATTTGTTCATGGCAGGTGTCAGGCTACACGTTCATGGATTTTTAAAAAAACCAACAACAACAGACCATTCCATTTTTTATTTTTGTATATGACTAAAGCAGATTTTATGAAGCTTGATTTCTTAAGCAGAACTGCTGGCTGAAGAATCCTGGAAACTCACATTAAAAGACTTGCCTGCTTTGCCTGCAAATTACAGGCATGACTGTTCAGTGTGCGAGAATAATCAACAGCTGTTTAGTGTGATATAATGAAATCTGTCATCCCTTAAAAGAGATGTTTTTACTTTGACCTTTGCTCATTGAGCAAGAAACATTTTTGATCCTTTGGTGGACTTTTATGTGAAGAACGGAACTCTTGCTAGAGGCATTCACAAGTGTAATCTGCAGTGCTTCAGCTCTGAATACTGTTCAGTATGCTCCAGCAGGCAATCATTCTCCTTACAATGAGATATTATATTGTGATTTTTCTGGCAGCTGTGACTATACCCTTTTAATTTCCCAGACCTGGGAGCACATCTGTTTCTAAGTGTGGCTGCGCTAGAGGGTAATCCTATATATAAGCGGTTCATTGGACCACCCAAGTGGCTGTTCCAGAAAATAAAATACCGGCACTTATAATCACCTATTTGCCTTTCCTTTCCCCATCTTTATACATCTTCCATCCTTTTTTGCTTTGCAGATTAGTGTTTAGTAAAGAAATTGCTTAATTTTGTATTGGACTTGTCCAACTAGAAAAAGGGACGTGGTGGATCAATGGCTAAGATTCTGAGCTTGTCGATCAGAAAGGCGGTTTGAATTGCTAGAACCGTGTAATGGAGTGAGCTCCCGTTAGTTGTCCCAGCTTCTGCCAACCTAGCAGTTCGAAAGCATGTGAAAATGCAAGTAGAAAAATAAGAACCACCTTTGGTGGGAAGGTAATAGCATTCTGTGCACTTTTGGCATTTAGTCATGCCGGCCACATGACCACGGAGACATCTTCGGACAGTGCTGGCTCTTCAGCTTTGAAACGGAGATGAGTGCCATCCCCTAGAATCAGGAACGACTAGTTCATATGTGCGAGGGGAACCTTTACCTTTACCTAGAAAAAGGTGATTATCATGTACCTTGTCAGGACACAGGAGAAACATTTCGATTTGGAAACCAGAAACAAGTCAAAGCAAGCAAGAAGATGAAGCTTGCAGAATAGAGTGTTCTCAAAGAAAGTGGAAAGGTCAGTTCATGCACAAAAGTTAGCAAAGGTCAATATGTAAAATAACTGAGATGAGATGACCTGTGCAGGCAGCCTTAAAGGTCAAAGGCAAAAAGCAGAATTAATGGCTAAATTGAAGGCAAGCTAGGGCAAGGTACCAAGAGCAGTGTTTCAGTAGAAAAAACATGTACCGTGTATGAATCCTTAGCATTGGCAGAAAAAGTGGATTACTAAATCATTTAAGTGACAATATATGAGGAGTTAGAATTGGTCACGGTTTGTCCTTTTGCAGAAAGGCTCCATGTGGGATGAATAAGGGCTTGGATGTTCTTCATAATTTCCCTTTAATAAGAGCAGCGTGGAAGTCAGTTTGACACAGCATTGTTCTACAGAATTATTCTATTGTGTTTGCTCATAGTTAAGGTTTGAAATGTACTTTTGATTTCTGGACAGCTTCCCTTTTTGGATCACTGGAAACAGTCACTGATCAGTGCTTTGGCCCCTGGCCCGATTTGAAAGGAGTGCTTTTCTCTGCTTGATAATCTGTAGAAGTTTAATGTGCATGAAAAGATGAGCAGGATTCACAGGTGTAGCAACCTAAATTAAGATTGGCAACTTGGTCATTTAAAGGAAACAGTTGCTAAGTGAAATTGTGGTTGCCCTTACGATAATACTTTGTCTTTCCTTTGGTTTACAGAACTGTGAAGGTCAGTGTATGAAGATTGGTTGTAAAGTTACTTTCATCACTGTTCTGATTGCTGTAGTTGCTGTACAAGGCAGTGGCTAAATAAGAATCACATGTGTTTTGTGCCTCTTCTACTGGTTGATAGAGAGCAGTTCTTTGTAATGCATTCTCTTTCTGCAGAGGTCAAGGGAAAAGTCGGTCTCTGGTTTGGATAAATCTCTAGTTTTTACAATAATTTTCCTATAAGTAAATTTATTTATTCAGTAAACTTATATGCCACCCATCTCATCCAGAGATTTAGCTTTATATCTCTTGTAAGCCAGAATTAAACTGTACTTGGTATGCTTTGATCAAAGGCAGCCCTCAGAACTATAGTCATTTTGGTGTTGTGGTTAAAGCATCAGGCTTCAGACTGGAAGATTATGAGTTCTAGTTCTGCTTTGGGCATGAATTAGCTAGGTGACATAGACCTAGTTACTTTCTCCCATCCATAGGAAGGAGGTGATGGCAAATAACTTCTGAAAACCTTGCTAAGAAAACTACAGGGGATTGTCCAGAATTCTCCAAATATTGGACACGATTGAAAAGAAAAATATGTGTATATGTATAAACATGTAAATGTCTTTGTAAACTAACTGCAAAGAAAAGAAGGAAGAAGGGGATTTTGCAGTTGCTTGGGATAATATCATTGGGTTTACAAATTCTATTTGTAAAACACATATAATATTCATTAAAATCAGTGTGTGTAGAATGATCCTATTCATATTGCACATCTAGATTAGTGTATACTTTTATAGCTTATTATAGCTATTTGAAAATTTATTTCTAGCTAAAGTTGGAGGACTTTATAGTCCATTTTATACTGCAGTCCATTTTATACTACACAGAATTAGAACTAACAGCCTTAAGAAACGCTGTACATAAAGTAAACATTTCATCCATATAAACTTAAACTGAGGATTAAGAAAAAGTTTGAGTAACAGGAAGAGAGAATTACATTGTATTGATTGGACTAACTCAATGTCAACTGTGAATATTGGTTAAGGTAAGAAATGTCAGGATGTTAGTTGAATGGCAATGGAATACTTAGGGGCCACAAAGACCAATCGATACAAAAAATATAGATTTCACTAGGAGTACATACACACACACACACACACAGAGTTGCCTAGGAATTAATGAGAGCTGATGTCAGTACATTTGGAACATACTGATATTGTGCAATAATTTTATTCCCAGTGATCTTATTTTAATTATCAGTGCTTGTGTGTGTGTGTGTGTGTGTGTGTGTGTGTGTGTGTAAATACCCTCATTTTTTTTACAATCCTGCAGTCCCTTAATTCTGGGTAGAATTGGGGCGACTGGATGGAGCTGAGGGTGTACTGGCTGGATGCCCTTCCTGACACTACATGGAGTTGGCAGCAGATAATTTTTTCTTTGTACCCTAGGGGATAGAAACATCTTTCACTATCTAGGATTGAATTCTCAACCTTCTGAGTGGGAGGCAAGCGTCTTCACCACTAGGCCACCCTGCTGCTGCTGCTCTGTGTATATGTGTGTGTTTGGAGAGGCAAATGTTGACTGGTCCCAAATCTTATTAGTTGCATCCAAACATTTAACTCATCTGGACAAAATCTGAAGTTAGCAGCTAATACCTTTATATTTAAAGAAGTGACCACACAAGTGTCTTCAGATCCTGTCCACAATAAATAGTTTATAGAGGTGTGTATGTGTATGAAGATGTGGAACAAGACTACCTGCATGCCAAACATTTGTGACTTTTTTTTAGTGGAGGAACTATTTCAGAACAGATTGTGTTTATACAAAGAATTGTCCTTTATTGTAGTTAGATGTTGAAAAGATAATAATTGGGAGTTTCGACTGTTTCACATTTTATCTTCTAACCTCTTGTTTCCTTTAACTGTTAATGTAAACACACCTTTTCATTTTTTCCATCATAGGTGCGATGTAACTGCTTGAAACAATACATGTCTCTCATATCTCTGCCTATTTCTGTAAATGTTTTACCCTTATTCCATATAGGACTCGGACCACAGCTCCCTAGAATTCCCAGCAATATCATGTAGAAGGAACCTCTGAATTATAGTTCCCTACACCATTTAGAAGTCTGTGGGTGTCTGTGTGTTTATAGACCAATGCTGGATTTACACTACGCAGTTAAACTCAGTTTGTCTTGGCCATGACATTACATTTTGGAAGGAAATCTTAGCATTTTACTGAAAAGCTAGTGTTTAAACTTTTTCAAAGTTTAATAGATATTATTTCCTAACTGATCAGGAAAGGATAAAATTGCCGTCTTAGAAAATAGAGTTTTATAGTTCAGGGGATACAGGATTAGATTTGGAACTATATTCAAACTCCCAATCCCTGATCAGTTATCAAGCTGTTATTGACTTGGTATTTCCTTTCTTATTCTAATACATTATATGGATTCCAAAAAACAAACTCGGAAAAGATGAGGTGTCTTAAAACCTTGCCTTGGCAAAGAAAGTACGCTAAAACAACAATAAAAAGAATGAAAAGAAAGTTAATGGGTCGATACAAGTACATTATGTTTTGTCCCTGAACCTATAGTTATTGATTTACATGTATTTAAAATCACCAGTAGTGCCCAGTAGTGTTCCTCAGTATTTTGAACAGGACACTGTGAAATTAGAATATACCTTGCTAGATTCCTTCTTCAGTAAATAAATCATTTTGATAATAATATGGTGTAACAATCAAGGGGTTTTTCTTTGCAAAGATTTAAGTGTTAGTAGAGAGAGGTGAAAAGAGAGTGTGAAAGGGACTCAGTGGTTCAGTGGCTAAGACGCTGAGGTTGTCGATCAGAAGGTCAGCAGTTCAGCGGTTTGAATCCCTAGCACTTCATAATGGAGTAAGTTCCCATTACTTGTCCCAGCTTCTGCCAACCTAGCAGTTCAAAAGCACATAAAAAATTGCAAGTAGAAAAATAGGAAACATCGTTGGTGGGAAGTTAACAGCGTTCTGTGCTCCTTCAGCGTTTAGTCATGCTGGCCATATGACCACGGAGATGTCTTCAGACAGCACTGGCTCTTCTGCTTAGAAATGGAGATGAGCACCGCCCCTAGAGCCAGAAATGACTAGCACGCATATGCGGGGGAACCTTTAGAGCAAGGGTAGTCAACCTTTTTATACCTACCGCCCACTTTTGTATCTCTATTAGTAGTAAAATTTTCTAACTGCCCACCGGTTCCACAGTAATGGTGATTTATAAAGTAGGGAAGTAACTTTACTTTATAAAATTCATAAAGCAGAGTTACAGCAAACCCCTACCGCCCACCATGAAAGCTGGAATGCCCACTAGTTGACTACCACTGCTTTAGAGAGGGGTGAAGTGAAAACCTGGCACTTATTTTTTATTGAAGTGAGGACCCTCTTTCTCTCTCCCACTGGATTTCCTTTCATCAAACTGTTACCAGGCCAATTCATGTGTATGTGTGTGCATGTATGAGAGAGAGAGAGAGAGAGGTGGGGAGGGAGGGAGGCAGAGAGAGGGGAGGATTTACGCCTTTATGGAAGACCAGGTGAGTGGAGCCCCACCTCACCTCTAGGTGATGCATATTCCACATAATGGGAACACTTCTTTAAAAACGTAAAGTTTGCTTCTACATGTTAACAGTGCATTTTGGGATGCAATGGAATTGCAGATTGGATGCTAGGGAATTGCATAACATCCTCAGGCTGAACATGGGATTCATCTCTCCAGGCTACTAATAGATTTTGTATTTTGTCATTCCTCCACTCCCAATTAGTCTGTATATTGAAAAAAATGAAGACTGTGCCTGGGCTAGTATTCACAAAGAGATTAATGACATCTATTGACTTTACTGTTGATTGTATGTCAAAACATTAATGGGAAGAAATCAACAGGCCTAATTTACAGGTCTCTGCTCTCTATCTTAAACTGTTAGCTGTATTTTGTTTAATGGAAGTGCCTGTAAACAAACTCATGAAGTTTGAACTTTATTTTAATCCTCCTTATTGAAATAATAATGTTCATTGGTTAATTTATGTATGGTATTTATTATCCCATGTGTCATATAGGTCAACCTGCCAGAAAGCACTTTTAAAGGCATTGCCAGTATTGACATGATAAATTTCATTTAGAGAATGATTACATTTCTTTCTTAGGGATTTTTAAAAAAAGATAAGCTATTGTACTGAGAAAAGCAACTGGACGAGCAACAGGAGAAGAATTCAGTATGGTACCAGTAGTGTCACCCCTTTAATGCTCAGGGTGCCACCCCTTTAATGCTCATATGCTTCCCATATCAACTGATGCAAGTTGGGTTTTTAAAGCAAAGGTTGGATTCACGTACCTTCCCTACCAGTTTGCAAATGTGAGCTTGTTCGCTGGCTCCAATCGCACATGCCTTGTCTGCGCATGCGCGTGGCCTTCTGTGCATGCACAGTGGTGGCGCATTACATCGGGGCGGGTGGGTGGAGCATCCTGCAGCCGTCACTTCCAGTTTGTCCGAATAGGAGAGAACCGGCTGAATCCCACATCTGTTTTAAAGGCTGTTTTACTTTAAAAATAAAATTAGAGGCTAGCATATTGTCCCCCCCCCCCCCAATATCTGCATGATCTTTATTTCAAGAACTTCCTCTGATCCTAACATGGATCTAATAGGTATTCTTCTAAAACGGAAAGGATTGTTGTTAGAACTACCTCAGCTTAGTAGAATTGGCTCTCCTGACTTATTTCAATAGAAATAGGCCTTTTGTGGACCCAGCTGGGCAAGGAAGCCTTTTCTGCTATAGCCCTCCTCCTGTGGAACATCTTGCCACTGGAAGTAAGGCACCTCTGTTGGCCTTCTGGAAAGATCTTACATGTTGGCTTTGCTGGTTGGCTTGAGGTGCTTTACATTGGAGGTAACTGAAAAGATCACTTGTACTCTAGATTATTAATTGTATCTAACTCTTGTTAATTTTGATGTTTTTATCTTTACTATATTGTAAGAGTCGTGTTGGAGAGAAAGATGGGCAAATATAAATTTATTAAATAGATAGCTTAGCTCAGGGGTGTCAAACTCGATTCAATTGAGGGCCGCATCATTGTATTTGATCTGAGGGGGGGGGAAGAGTCGGCATGGCCAGGGTGGGCGTGGCCAGCTCAGTGTCACTCGTGTGGTCGCCTAAGTGCTCTGCCAGAGAAAACGGGCTCCGAAGCTCTGTTTTTGGCTGCGATGACCTCTTGCAATCCTCTGCCAGCAAAAAGGTACTCAGGAGGGCTGCCCGTGGCCCCCCTGAACTCTGTTTTCAGCTTCAACGGCTTCCTCCAACCCTCTGCCAGCGAAAACAGAGTTCAGGAGTGCTGCATGTGGCCCTACTGAGCTCCATTTTTGCTAGCAGAGTTACCACGGACCAGTCCTTTGCGGTTTCCAAGCTGGCTCCGTTGGCCAGATATAAGCACCCCGCGGGCCAGATCTGGCCCCCGGGCCTTGAGTTTGACACCCCAGGCACCTGGTGGGTGTCTGGTTTTGGATTCAACAGGGACAAGAACTAATACAGGGTAGGACAAGAAAGGTTAGAAGAGAGGATCCTTAGCAATTCACTTTTTAGTACTATAAATATTTATGGCTGACCATACCCACTCTGGTTAACTATTTTGTGATTTATTGGATCCCTCACCATCCCTGTCTTTGTGATTGTATTAAAACATCCAGTCAAAATTCTAAATGTGCCCATAAATTTAAAAAAAAAATTGGGAGAACTCTGATGTAATAATGCAGTAATAAATAGAGCAATATGCTCATCTTTACAGTCCCAGAGAAAAGTAGAGAAGTATTCATTGAATGTAAATAGTAAATCAATATGATTTATGACTTTCTATATCTGCTGTTACGGATCTATAATGAAAAAGTTAATTTAAATGGTCTTAAATTACACGTGTTTCATTTAACTGGTAAAAAGTAATTTGCTAAATAGTTTTATTTAATGCTGATTTCTTCATCATAAATTAATCTCATTTTTTTTAAAAACAACAACAACGTTACAGGTAGGAAATTACAAAGTTACATAATGTGTTGTTGCCTGTTGGCTGCACCAGGTTAATTTATAATTTAAAGCTGTTTAAAAATAAGATCAAGTTAAACCTTAAACCTGGTATTTCCTGCTAAATGATTAGAGAATGCAAAAATAATCCCAATGAAAAAGCTGATTATTAATAGAATTGTTGTAAAGAATTACTGCCTTGTGCCTTGGGAAAAAAGCAAAGAAATCCCAATTGCCTTTTAAAAAGCACCTTGAAACAACAATGAGTTGGATGATTGAGAATCTCCATAGACATTTAGGCCCAATTAGATTTCATTTACTGTTGTTGTTAATTGCGAAGTCGTGTCTGACCCATCACGACCGCATGGACAACATTCCTCCGGGCCTTCCTGTCCTCTACCATCCTCTGGAGTCTATTTAAACTCCTGCCAACTGCTTTGGTGACTCCATCCAGCCACCTCATTCTCTGCTGTCCCTTTCTTCTTTTGTCCTTAATCTTTCCCAGCATTAGGATCTTCTCCAGTGAGTCCTTCCTTCTCATTAGGTGGCCAAAGTATTTGAGTTTCATCTTCAGTTTCATTTATCACCTGGATGTAAATATTGTAAATAAACGCTCATAGCGAAGATGGAAAGTTAAATTTCATTGTATCGTATACAGGTAATCCTCAACTTAACAACAGTTCATGGGATCTTATTGGCCGTTGGGAGGTGTGTGGCAGTAGGCGGTCTCGCAGATACGCTGGTCCTGAGCCATGTAGGGCTTTAAAGGTTGGACTAGAAGACCTCCAAAGTTCCTTCCAACTCTGTTATTCTTAGATTAATTTATTTTCCTTTGATAATGATGCCTTATATGTGTTCTGATTGCTACAGGATGTAGAAAAGTAGTGTGTAACACTTTGGCAACATCAACTGCTATATAACATTAGGATCTTGCAGTATTCTTAAAGGAGGAAGATAGGTGAAATTAGTTGCAGTGAACTGTAACACTTCAATTGGTAAATATTATATTAAATTATCTTTCGCCCCTATCTTTAAATGAAAATAGATTGGCAAGCCTGTGGTCTGCGGTCCATTGGGCATCATTTCTATTGGGCATCATTTCTAAAACATTATATGAAGCAGGCAGAACAAATTTTGTAGGCAGCAAAATTAACTCTGTAATGATTAACTTTGAAGCACATGTAGTTGTTTTGTGTATTTGAAGTGATTGCAGTAGGTCAGGGGTTTCAAACTCAAGGCCCGCGGGCCGGATCACAAGATGAGCATAGAAGTATTAACGTGCTTCTCAATCTCTTGTAGTTGTGAATAATCTATAGACCAGTAGTGGGTTTTAAAAAAATTTGGAACCTCTTCTGTAGGTGTGGACTGCTTTCCGGGTCCACTGGTGGAACCTCTTCTAACCGGTTCGGTAGATTTGATGAACCAGTTCTACCGAATAGGTGCGAACTGGTAGGAACCCACCTCTGCTATAGACCATTCTGTTTTATTTAATCTCAGCACACCTTACCAAAATCAGTGACTTGAAGTTTTCATTAGCTTACTGTTATGTTTGCCACAAGATTTTGAGATATGGCTGTTTTAGCAATCAGTGTCTTATCTATATTTGCTTATTTTTTTTAACCTAGACACAAACTTATTATCTAGTAGTGCTACAATGATGTCTAATTGATTAGGCTTAGCCAATATTTGCATAAGGGCCAGCTCATGTTTAGATTTGTTTAAAAACAATATATTAATTTTATTTTTTAAAAAGAACACAATGAAGTACTGAAGTGCATCTTCATCTGAAATTGTGGATATTATAAGCAAGTATCAGATCACTTATGCTTTTATCCTTACTATTAAGGTAATTCTGCTACATTCTCTCTCTCTCTGTGTGTGTGTGTGTGTGTGTGTTCCAGCATAACTCTGGAATACCTCGAGCAATCTCAACCAAACTACGTACATAGATGACTTAATCTCTGGAAACAAATACTCTGGGGGTAAGACACTCCTAAAACCTCTTGGATGTGTGTGTTCTGTTAAGATACAGCCTGTTGTGCTTTAAAATGGCTTCTGTACTGCTGTAAAATGGCTTCTACTGTACAGTGGAGTGGAGTTGCCATGGTAACAGCTTCACAGTACTGCACAAGGGGGCTCTCTCTGATAACGAGGAAAATCCAACATTAGAAATTACGTTTG
Organism: Thamnophis sirtalis; assembly: GCF_051295495.1. Classification (NCBI taxonomy): domain Eukaryota; kingdom Metazoa; phylum Chordata; class Lepidosauria; order Squamata; family Natricidae; genus Thamnophis; species Thamnophis sirtalis. Next base: position 16,296,595 of record NW_028261390.1, read on the forward strand.
GTCTAGACATTTCCCCCCCTATAAATAAATACCGGACAATGCCGGCTTATTGGCTAGTTGTAAAAAAAAATCACAAAACGAAAACTTCATTTAGGGATTGCATTTTGTTCACTCTTTCCTTTTTTTTCCTAATGCTTCAAAACCCCTAGGGACAAGATCAAAGTCAAATAGTTCTATAATGTTGTACAGGTTTCTCAACATTGTTAACTTTCAGATCCTGGGATTTCAACTGACAGAATTGCTGGCTGGGGAATTCTGGGAGTTGAAGTCCAAAATCTTATTATTGGTCAAGATTGATAAACACTGATGTACATCCTAGAATCCCTATTTAGCTTTTGCCACTGGTAACACTTCCTGAATGTGACAAAACATACAGTATTTGAACCACTGCATTTCTGTGGAGGAAATTATCAACGTGGTGTCCAACTTGGTAATAGCTCCAAAATTCATAAGGGCACTGTACTTCTCGCAGAGAGATTCTAGTAGTAGGCTCATCCACCCAGATGACTAATGCCATCTTAATTTTACATCCTTGCTGAAAGATAGAAATAATTTCAGATAATCCATACAGTCCCAATATACCTGAAATTCTAAGACCATATGATGAAAGGCAGAATTAACTTTGCTTATAAGAGTTAATATATTCATTGTATTTTTAGTTATTGACATCACCCTGTGTATCAAGGAATGCACTGTGGTTCTCCTTCTGATGTAGAGATTTGGAGATATCAGTACTTCCCAATGTCACCTTCATTTTAGCTAGATTCAGTTTTTATATACTGTTTTTGTCATCATTTCACCAGTGGCTGTCTTGGTATTATAACTGAAGTGTGAATTTTATTTATTTTCAAATTCGCATATCTTCCAATCTCACCAAAAGTGTCTCTGAATGGTCTACAATAATTGAATAAACAATTGATATAAAAAGAACAGATATAAAAATATTTAAAATGGATATTAAAAAAGTAATATAAAAACAAATATACAAATTTTTATTGTGGATGGCTAGCCTATTGTCTGAATTACTTTCTCTGAATTTTTTTTCTTATTCTGTTCCTTGTAAATAAGGAGGATAAATATTATTATTATTTTTTTAATTTACAATTTATGGCTTATTTTGGAACAGCAGAAAAAGATCCGGAACTTAGATGGTGCCCCAAAATTTTCTGGTTACTGATGAAGTTTTGTAAATTAGTTACAATCAACAGACCCAGTACAAAAACCATTTTAATATAATCATTGCAGAATTTATTACCTTAAGCAACACAGAAAAGAATTACACCATAAATATTCAACACTGGTTAACTATTAACAATACATCCAAAATAATCCAGCCATTCCTAATTACATTTCTAACTGTGCCTTTGCTTGATTTTCACTATCAGAAAGTTGCAATTTGGCATCTGTCAGACAAGAACAGCATAATCAAAATTAGATTTACTTGATAATAATGTTTAATTTAAGCCAGATCAATAGCAATAGCAATAGCAGTTAGACTTACATACCGCTTCATAGGCCTTTCAGCCCTCTCTAAGCAGTTTACAGAGTCAGCATATTGCCCCCACAGTCTGGGTCCTCATTTCACCCACCTCGGAAGGATGGAAGGCTGAGTCAACCTTGAGCCGGTGAGATTTGAACCGCTGAACTGCAGATAACAGTCAGCTGAAGTGGCCTGCAGTACTGCACCCTAGATCAAACCTTGGTAAATTACTGTATATACTCAAGTATAAGCCTAGTTTTTCAGCCCACTTTTTGAGCTGAAAAAAGCCGCCTCGGCTTATACTCGAGTCAGTGAAAAATTTGCCCAAAATGGAGGAGAAAAAGGGGCGGGGCCATGCCGCTGGGTGACGCTCGTGAATGGCCCAGCGCCCCTGAGTTTCCCCTCCCTCTGTGTCAGTTTGCCGCGCAGCGTGCACCGCACCATCCCCCCTCTTCACGTTCTAATGTAATGCAGGGCTATCTTACGATTCCCCTTCCTCCCCCACCTGCCGCTCTGCAACGATGTCCCACCTCCTCCTTGTTATGGCAAGCAGCCACATAGCGATGTCCCACCTCCTCTGGTACAGTGATCCAATGATAGGAATCACTGTGCCGTGTGTCATAGGAGGCGGGACATCATCATCACAGCGGGACATCAGCATCATGAGGTGAGTGAAGTATTTCATTGAATACACCGGTATTGTGTGATAATAATTTGTTATGCAGAGCAAATTTTTACAATGGCTACTGTATATTTAATGGGCACAGGCAGGCTGTATATGTTATTCAATGGGCAATGGCATTATTGGTATCTATTTTTATTTTTGAAATTTATCGGTAGCTGCTGAATTTCCCACCCTAGGCTTATACTCGAGTCAATAACTTTTCCAGTTTTTTGTGGTAAAATTAGGTGCCTCGGCTTATATTCGGGTCGGCCTATACTCGAGTATATACGGGTACTATATAAAAATAGAAGACCAGGAGAATATTCTCCAGCAATTTTCCTTTTTGCTGTTTCATGAACGAAATCTTTACGCAATAGAGATCTTTTGCAAATCTTCATGTTGTGTATGTGATCATATGACATTTAATCTAGCCTTTATAAAAGCAATCCACTATTTACCAAGATAAAATTATTTAGATAAGAAACCATCTGGAAGACATAGTTAAAATGATGCCTAAATTCTATATAAGGAAAATGGTTTAGTTTTGCCGATTGGCTCCAGTTCGCAAAATAGACAAAATATAGTGATACCTTGGTACTCAACTGCTCTGAAACTCATCAAATTTAGTATTCAATGCATTTTGTCATGAAAATGTCCCAGTACTGATAGTTTGTTTGGTACTCAACATACAAGCTTGAACTTGTCACGTCAAATGCCTTGGGACTCACTACATTATTCCTTATGGGAAAAATTTGTCTAGTACTCATCATTTTTGGTACTCATTGTGCCTCCTGGAACCAATTAATGATGAGTATCAAGGTATCACTGTGATTAAAAAAATGAAGAAACTAAAGTGCTCTGGAATTTAGAATTCAAACAAAGACCTGCCATATAGCACTTAACAATTATCAATAAAAAAGGCAACAAAGTCTGGATAATGAATATTGCAGTACCTGGAGATAGCAAAAAAGAAGAGAAAGAACTGGGGGGGGGAATCACAAAATGCAAAGATTGGCAAATAGAACAATTATGGATGAGCAAAGCAAAAAAAGAGAAAGGAAGTAATAGATAACTTCAGAGGAATCACAAAACAACCAGAGCACCACTTCAATACTATTAGCATTGACAAAATCACTATCTGTCAATTGCAGAAGGCAGTTTTACTTGGAACAGCTTACATCCTGAGCTGAAACCTTTAACACCATCAAACAACATTTATCTGTTTTAAGTCCTTGGGAAGGACTACAAAGGTGGGTAAAAATGCCATATTCAGTTTAAACATGTTGACAATACTCATTGTCAACATGTTTAACACCAGCGGAACATGTTTAACACCAGTGGAACTGCAAGAAACTGTGCTACTCAGAACATCGTATATTTTAAGAAGGTACTTGGTTGATACCTAGGATACTGGTAGCAACTCATATCAACCATGAACAACAGTCAATGATATTTGTGATGCATTTTTGAATGTTCAGTTGACTGTGTTTCATGTTTAATGAATAAAGTATAACAACACAACAACAATAATAGTAATAATTAGATTCTATGAATTGGGTTTTTTCCCCATTTGGTTATTGAAAATTGTGATGTGGAAAATAGATGGAATTTTAGTAAAAATATTAAATATTTTTCTTATTACAGTAGAATTGAGAGGGTGATTCTTCCGTACCTTGTGCTCAGTTAGAATAGTCATTAAAATTATAGTTAGTTATTATAGGAGACAATTTTTGCTGTCAAGAACGATAGATTTTTACTCCTCTTGTTTATTTGTTTAAATTGTTTTTAGACAAAAGAAAAACAAAATTTGGTGTTTTCCAGAGATGCATTGGGCCTTTTCTTTCCCCTCCACTCACTCACACACACACACATTCTGTCCATTGTCTTGTGTATTATAACACACATTTCTTTTTGATACAAACATTCTTACTCATTTTGATATGTAATGGAAAACATTTCATAAACTACCTGGAGAACCATCTTCATCTTGTAACACTTTTCTTGTAATTTGCTGCACTCTCAGAAGTTTAATGATAGATTCTTATAATTTCAAATGTTTTTTTGAAGTCTATTGATTTTAAGTAATTTCCTTAATTACCTTAATGCTACCTCCGTAATTATTCCAATGTGTTCCTCTTTATCCGAATTTGTCTGGTGGGGCATGTAATTGGCATAGCAGGATAAAGGCCAATTTGCTTTATTAGGTTGCCTTGATTTCGCTTCTGTGGGATTGTTCACAGCGGATTAAGTTTTAAAGGCTGGCATTTTCTTTTCTTTTCGAATGTTGTTTGGTGAGGAGGCCCTAAAAGCAAACCTCTAATAACACTGAAGTTCACTGAGAACTCCCTGTAAAACATATCTATCTACCATCTGTGCTTTTGAATAGAACAGGATTAATAAAGAGGCTTTAATAATGATTGTTTTGGTGTTACAAATGTTTGATTTTACCTGAGCAGTCTCTAATATTTGACTGCAGGGAAATTTGGAGGAATTCAGGCTACCTAGGTGGTTAATAAAGTAATTTGTTCCTGGTGTTAGAACTTGAAAGCTCAAGCGGTTGCACTTCTCCTGTTAGTGATGCTACTAATACTCCTGCCTCTTTGTTCTATTAGAGAATTAGTAGTTCCTTCAACTGAGAAAACAATTTCAAAGAAAGCCTCAAGAGTGCAGTGCATGAAAAGTTCCTGTATTTAGTTCATTATGAAGAGTGACTGTTATGTATTTGGTCTGCAGCAGTGGTAGGATTCAAAATTGTTTACTAATGGTTCTGTAGGTGTGGCTTTATGGGCGTGGCAGAGGAAGGTTACTGCAAAAAACCCATTCCCTCCCCTCTCCTAGGGGAAGGTTACTGCAAAAACCCCATTCCTTCCCCACCCCACTAACCTGCTTTCCAGTTCCATTCTCCTGTTTAGGACAACAAAAGAATATCAGCCAGGAAGCAGCAGGGGCGGGGCCAGCCTATTTGCCAATTGTCCAAACTACTCAAAATTTCCGCTACCAGTTCTCTAGAACCTGTCAGAACTGGCTGAATACCACCTCTGGTTTGTGGCTGTGGTTTCTTCAGTACAGGTGCTCCTTGATTTATTGAGCCTAAATTTTCTGTTGCTAAGTGAGACCTTTGTTAAGTGAGTTTTGACCCATTTTTTCCACCTTTCTTTCCACAGTTATTAATTGAATCACTGCTTAATAGTTATTAAGTCATATGGCCAATGAATGAATCTGGCTTTCCCACTGACTTTGTTTGCAAAAGATGATCACATGACCTCAGGACACTGCAACTGTCATAAATATGTGCCAGTTGCCAAGCATCTGAATTTTGATCACGTGGCTATGGGGATGCTGCCATGGTTCTAAGTGTGGAAAACGGTCGTAAGTTCCTTTTTTCAGTGCTGTTGTAACTTTGAATGGTGACTAAATGAACTGTTGTAAGAAGGGGACTACCTGTAGTGTTGTTTTGAGCACTGTTAAGAAGGAGCCTTGCTCTGGAGAAATGGGTGGAGAATTTCTGGAATTAAAAAATTCAATCAACCAATTTCCCTGGAGAATTTTGAATTTTGAAACCCTATTTGCTTTCAGCTGTAGCTTAGGGGTGAAATCCAGCAGGTCCTGACAGATTCTGGAGAACTGATAGTAGAAATTTTGAGTAGTTTGGAAAACCGGCAAATGCCACCTCTGGCTGACCCCAGAGTGGGGTGGGAATGGAGATTTTGCAGTATCCTTCCCCTGCCACGCCCACCAAGCCACGCCCACAAAACCGTTGGTAAAAGAAAATTAAATTTCACCACTATCAGTACTGTAGCTTTTATAAGTACTGTGAGCTGATGGACATTGCAGGCTTTTATTTCTATCTCCTTTCTTATTCCTCAAAACTAAATATACTACAAAAACAAAAACAAGATTGTATCCTGAAAATCCTGTGTATAAGGAGTCTCATGGATTGAGTTTTTCCCTCTGTTTCCCATTTTATCACATTTCCTAAAGAGTGTGAGGGGAATTGTCCAAGAATTTGTCATGATTTTTTCCCTTGGTTTTGGAAAGCCTCTTTCCCTCAGTAGTTGCTCTAGTTCCCATTATTCAAGAGACTCTTCCACAAACCATTTGGAAAAGATTTCCAAAAGAGGGAAGGTGACTGAGGGAAAGTAAGAAAGTAAAACAAATAATTCCCTCAACACTGAAAGAATTCATTAGGTCTGCATTACTATTAATCTTCTCATCGTCCCTATCACCCATCTCCTCCTACTTATGACTGTAACCTCGTTGCTTGTATCCTTACTCTTTATATTGATTGTTTCCTAGTATGATTTGATTGCTTATTTTTACCTTATGACTATTATTAAGTGAATGTATATGGAGAGCATATCCACCAAAGACAAATTCCTTATGTGTCCAGTCACCCTTGACCAATAAAGAATTCTATTCTATTCCATTCCGTTCCATTCTATGTAAATATTATAAAATGCAGTAGTGTTCCAGACAAAGCAAAAGACTTACCATCTGTTTTTCAGTCAACTTGATATTGCACTTAACTTTTCTTGTGGCAGAATATGGATTAATGCCCGAGTTGTAATAGACAAAAGAGACATAAATGGATAATGCTAAACCCAAGCGAACTCACTTGATCATTGCAAAAGATGGATGGCATTTATTTATGTATTTATTTAATTTGTACTTCACTTTTTATTTAGGAATTGAAAGCACCATGCATAGCACTCCTCCATCCATATTTTTTTCACAGCAGGATAGGTTGTGTCCAGAAACCGGTGGTTTCTATGACAGAGCATGGATTCAAACTTGGGTCTGCCCAATTCTAATCCATCTTCTTAACCACAACATCATGCAGGTTCTGAAAACTACTGGTTCAGAATTATTTTCTCTCAGGTGTCTTTTTTGTGGGGTCTTATTTTAACACATCAGGAATCTGTTAAATGTCTTATTTGGAGCATTCTCACCATTAATCAGGTGCTTTGGAATTATGAGTATTATATCTCTATTAGAAAAGGCTAAGTGGAGAAGGGTCAATTCACGCCCCTTATCTTTTCTTAAATCGAATTTCAATTAGCCCTTCATAAAGCACATATTATGCTTAGTGGTTGGTTTAAAATCCCCAGCACCTTCTGTCAGGATTACCTATCCAATTTCTCATATACTTTTTTTTTTTAAGAAGGAAAAAACCGGCTTTTATGTTTATTTAAATAAAGATCTATGGCTTAGCTGGCAGTTGTGCAGCGGAGTACACAATAGGTTCAGTGTTCATTATGTATATATTGGTGTTCTTCACAGATTACTTTAGAGCTGACTCATAATCTTGTGAACTCCCTTTCTTGTTTTAAGAGTTGTGATGCCATCCAGACACTTCTCGAACGTTTGGCTGCATATTAACTTTCCTCAGATCCATCTATTTATTTACCTATCTAATCTGTCAGTTAGTCAGATCATTTCTCTCTCTCCCTCTCTCCCTCCCTCTCTCCCTCCCTCCCTCCCTCTCTCCTTCATCATCATCTATCAATGATCTACCATTTACTTAGTTGTCATCCAACTCTGTCCGACCCCCCCCACCTATTTATTATCATCTATCCATGCATCCATTCCTCCCCCGCAATCAATAGAGGGTGTAATTCTTTCAAAGATATCTTTTGAGATAAGTAAGTGACTGTATTTAGTAATATTAAATGAATGTTGTTTGACTATATAATCAGTTCTGGGCATTTCCACACACTGTTTAATTTTAAATATTGACCTTATCCAGTAGTCATCAAGTCATCAAATTGTATGGGAAGCAGACCTGTTAAATATATTTGTTGTTTATGAGACACTTTAAATCAGATTGGAATGGAATACGGAACTGTCATTGCTTTAGTAAATGAAAATGACTGGTTTTCTCAAGCTAATAGATGAAGAATACAAATATCTGTTTCAGAATTTTGTCAAATTAGAGCATATGTTCTACCATTTTGGCAAAAATATTTATTGTCTACTTAAAATTCTTTTGGATTCTATTGAAATTTCTGATTTTTTTCTAGAAACTGTATTATCAAATCTGATTGGCAAAAATGCCGACTGCCACTTGATGGCAGTAGAAACTTACAGAAACCCCTTACTCTTCCCTGCCTTCCAGTGGCCATACAGATTGCTACAGTCCAACCCTAGTTTTTTCACCAACAAATAAAAGAGTAAACCACTTAAAAAAATCTAAGCAAACAAATCCTACGTCCCAAAAACACATTATTATTTTCCAAATAAAGGAAACAAAGAATACTCTTCCACAGCAAAGGAAAAACCACACCTATCTAAAGTAGTATTAGGTTAATGGTTGAGTTGACTTCAACATAGATCACCTGCTTAAAATACTTTTTTAATTTGAAAAAATTGGGCAACTGGACCTTAGCAAGCACTTGCATTTCCAATCTCAACATTAAATAGTGCTTGATGCTGAGAATATTCTCTTTTGCAAAAAATATTTTATTTTATTTTCAGCAGGATAAGTTTGCTCCTGATTCAGAACTCTTGGAATACTACGTGTTTGTCTGGCAAATGTTAATTCTTGTAATTTTGTCAAGCAATTTTCTTCTCATTTGCTGTGACCATTTACTTGGCAGGGAAGCAGGGATGGGTTCCTGCCAGTTCTAACCTCTTCTATAGAAGAGGTTCCACAAATCTACAGTTCTGTTTAGAACCTGTTCCAGCTCCCTCCCTCCCCCCGCAGATGCAAATCATCAAGATGAAGAGCGAGAGGAGGCATTCTGGGAGTTGAAATCCACAAGTCTTAAAGCTGTCAAGTTTGAACATCCCTGGAGTTTTTTTCTAAAGGGGTAGGGGTGCGAGGGTCTTGTAACTTGACAGCTTTAAGACTTGCATGCTTCAGATGCTGGAGTTTCTGAGCCAACATTTTGGTTGCTAAGCAAGAGTGTTGTTAAGTGATATTTTACAAGTTGGTCACACCCACACAGTCACATGACTGCCAAGCCACTCCCATTCAGTCACATGGCTGGCAAGCCACCCCCACCTGGTCATATGGCCAGCAAGCCACTCCTACCCAGTCACATGGCTGGCAAGCCACTCCCACAAAGCAAGCTACACCTACATAAAAGGTTCTAAAAAATTTTGAAACCCACCACTGCAGGGAAGTAATGACAGATACGGCATGTGACTTTCTGAATGCAACGCATGGATTGCTGCAGATTAGAGATTATAACCCGGATATTTCTTTCAGAGCAAAAATCATACTGGCTTGGTTCAGGCATTATTCTAAAACCTGTGTAACCTTGAATTATGGAGTTTATGTAATACTTTGAACTATAAGTCATGGTTTAAAAGCTGCTGCTTCAAACCAAAACTCTGAAAAACATCTTTTGGCTCAATGCAATGTTTGATCCCAGCCAGCATGGTTGAAATATCAGCATACATAGAAGTTTCATAATGATGGTATCCTAGGTTATGAGAGGAAATGTCTTAAAAGACTGGAGAACATCTAACAGTGCTTGCATCCTCTTACCACTAAGAATGAGATGAAAGCAATTTTCGGTTGCTTCCTAAAAACCCCTGGAATGAATGTAATAAGAAAAAAGTGTAACCCTAAATATAAATACATAGATGTGTAGATGAAATGGAATAGAATTTTGCAATAAAATGAAGTTTAATTCTTGACAGGTATTTCTCATTTAGTGATTGTCTCAGACAGCAACTGTTCATCATTACAACAAATTCAACCAATCCTTGCATTTACAACCTTTGCTAAAGGAAAGGAAAGCTGAAGTAAAATAATAAAGACAGTCAAAGTTTGACTTAGTGAACACTTTGCTTAACAATTGAATTTCCCACTACCAATTCTGGCTGCTTCTATAAATAGTTATGTACTGTAAACCAGTTGCTGCTAGAATTGGTTTTAGCCTCACTGGTTCAATCCATGACAAAAAATACAAATTACTGTTCCAAGTAAAGTTGCTTTTGCAATTGGCTAATGACTTGGTGAATAATAATATTGTTACCTCAAGATGAGAAATAGCAGAAATGGGGTCTCTTAGGGATGGAAGACCATTTTTCAAAACTGACTGAGGTACATAAGTGCTTGGACAACAAACAGTAATTACTTCCCATTTGGTGCTCCATATTAACACCATATGGATGCAGCATTCATGCTTTGATGCTTCAGCATGTGTTTGTTTACATATTCATTCAAGTTTTCACACTAGATCTTAGGATGTATTCTTTGCCCCTTTACCTTTGTTTTTCACATCTGAAATGGGACAAAAGAAGAACAAGAAAGACCTTTTATTATTCTCCAGAATGAAGTGGCTTGGTTGCCTACTTGTCACTAACCCAGAAGGATTTTTTTTTTTGCAGAAGTTGAGTTTTTTTTCCTTGAGTGTCACATTGGAGTCTGATGTTAGATTGTTAGCTTTAAGCATACAAATATATATTATTAAGTAGTTTCATTATTCTGTATGAATCTTTGAAATGTAATACTGAATCTCTGCACCCGGAATAATAACATGGAATGCATATTTATAATGTACCTTAAAACATATAAAATAGGAGAAAAAAATCTTTTTCTATATTTTATATCTTTTAAGGTACTTTCAGAGGTGAGTGCTGCCAGTTCGGTCCAGATCGGGCAAACCGGTAGTAACGGCAGTGGGAGGCTCCGCCCGGATGATTCTGCGCATGCACAGAAATGTTGTGCATGAGTGTGAGTGTGCCCAAACCGGTAGTAAAAAAATTAGCAACTCACCCCTGGGTACTTTATAAATATTATTTTCCCCCTCCCTGGAACTTTAATTTGGTTCTTTTTTGTTTTGTTTTGTTCCGTTTTGTTCTATAGGACATTTTGTGATTTACAGAAAAGTTGCTGGATGTTTATGTGCACACAAAATCTTTGACCATTGTTTGAGAATTGTACCATACCTTTTCCGAGTGTTATTTCATTTTGGAAAAGAAAAACAAAAGTGATGCCCAAAAATCACCATTTTGTCAGTTAAACTCCTTGGATAGTCTTGGAAGGGTGGGATATTGCAAAAATTGGGTTGAAAATTCAACAATGTATAATTTGTAACTAAAATGTATTTGGTCAACCAGTGAAATGTTTGTTTTTGTGATGCAATATAATAAAATGCGATTTAGAGTTTCAGGATCAGTACCATTACCGGGTAAAATCTTTTTGAGTGATGAGAATCTTTTGAAATCTACCATAGAGCATATTTGATGGCAACATATTTAATTGGCTTTTGAAAGGCTACTCTGCATTTACTTAATTATAAGCTATTCAAATATTTGATTATGGCTGTAAAAACAAGGCTTTTAATAGCAAATTGATGAGACTGAGACTTTCCTGCAGCAGCCATGGACTAAAGCTATTATAATAATACAATACAATGCAATAGCAGAATTGGAAGGGACCTTGGAGGTCTTCTAATCCAACCCCTTGCCTAGGCAGGAAACCCTATACCGTTTCAGACAGATGGCTATCCAACATCTTCTTAAAGACTTCCATTGTTGGGGCATTCACAACTTCTGGAGGCAAGCTGTTCCACTGATTAATTGTTCTAACTGTCAGGAAATGTCTCCTCAGTTCTAAGTTGCTTCTCTCCTTGATCAGTTTCCACCCATTGCTTCTTGTTCTACCCTCAGGTGCCTTGGAGAATAGTTTGACTCCCTCTTCTTTGTGGCAACCCCTGAGATATTGGAACACTGCTATCATGTCTCCCCTAGTCCTTCTTTTCATTAAACTAGACATATCCAGTTCCTGCAACCGTTCCTCATATGTTTTAGCCTCCAGTCCCCTGATCATCTTTGTTGTTCTTTTCTGCACACTTTCTAGAGTCTCAACATCTTTTTTATATTGTGGCAACCAAAACTGAATACAGTATTCCAAGTGTGGCCTTACCAAGGCATTATAAGTGGTATTAACATTCACATGATCTTGATTCTATCCCTCTGTTTATGTAGCCTAGAATTGTGTTGGCTTTTTTGTATAGGAATCCATACTCCACAAATATCTGCAGTATCTAAAGTACAATTTGTCTCGGGCTACTGTGGAAATTTGGAGGAAATGTGATGCTCGAAGGTGTAGGTAGGTATAGGGGGAGTCAGTTAAAGTACTATATCAAGAGTCATTGAAATAGTGATTTATATACTTTATAAATATATTTTATATTATACATGATCTGCATTGTTTAACTGTTCTTCTTCTGCCATATCTGTCGTTGGATGTTGGTGATCATGTTGGCAATCGTATTTTTATCAACAACCGGACAAAAAGGTTTTGTTGAGTTTTGTCCAAACTAGTCTGTTAGATTTTGAAGCCATGATGTTCTTCTTCTGTCTGGACCTCATTTGCCTTCAATCCTTCCCTGGAGGATTAAGTGAAGTATGGCGTATTTTTCCCAGTGTTGCATCACATGTCCCAAATATTCTAACTTTAGCTTTTTTATGGTTTTGATGATTTCCCTTGGCTTTCCTTGTTTCAAAAATACAGAGGCCTTTTGGGGGAATGGAACTCAATTTCTAATCAGCGTATCATTCCAATGTACAATTTAGATCCACCACTGAAATCAATGGTGAGGTTTCCTGTACAATGTAGGTGAAATACATATGGGCTGATATTTAAGATAATAAAACCCTAAAAGAAGTCCTGCATACTTACTATATGGTGGAAAGCTGGAAACAAAGAATGAGTTAAACTTTACTGCTTACTGATGAGAGTTCCAGACACATTTTGCACAGATTTAGAAATTTACCAGTGAACACTAAAAGTCATCTATTCATGATTTATTAAGTAGTAGCAAATATATATTTCCTTTTGAACTGAACTGAGGTCAACTACTTTAGACTGGAGTCTTAATTGAAAAAAAGACCACCTGCATATTTCTGCAAAACACAATTTTTCTTTAGCAGCATGTTTAGACCTGAGATTTTCTTAGATGTCTGGCATCAGATGTTCAGGACATGTTCTTGACATGGAGAATATTGGAATATCAATAAATGGTCCTTTCTGGGGAAATCAGTAACTGATGTGATGGAAGGTTGGTTTGAATCAGAGAAGAAGGAAGAGAATGTGAGGCCATGATAGAAAGTATGTTTAGGTCTTGGGAAATCAGAAAAAAATAAAATAAAAATCATCTTGAGTTGGAGTAGTAATTGGTTTGAAAGCTTTTCAACATTCTCAAAGCAAAATAAAAAAACCTATGATATCTTCTGTTTTCTATTTCTCCTTTTCTAGAGAATGCTTCACTTATTGTTTATTCCCATGTACATGTAGTGATACAATCAAAGGCTAAAATGCCAAAAACAACAACTTGAATTGGATTGGAAAGCAGAAAAAAATAATTGTTTGCTAGTTAAATGTTTCACAATGATTTGAAAGAGAACATTGGATTAAGCTCAGTTATCTATATTGGATCCAGGCAAACAATTCAAAATCAATTTATTATAAAGATTTCTTATACTTAAACTGGAACAGGCCTTTTTTTTTCTTTCAGAAAATTAATGTTGACACATTAACTACATTTGTCAGATTGAGTTGTAGTGGAAGTTTTGTATAGTTAGCTTTGTTTCTTCAACACAGTGTTTGATGCACATATATTTTCTCATATTCATTATAATTATTTGTTACCTTTTTTAATGAGCAACTGTAGAAGATTGGCATCTTTAAACATGGGTGGATATTAGGTAACCGTGAGCTGGCTGAAAAGGGAAAGCTGAAGCAGCAGGAGTAGAAATAAAATACTATATGTAGAAGGGAACAATTAAGGCTATGTTTCAAAAGCATGTCTACCTCAGAATGTTTGACAGGATATTCATTTGATCACTGTCATGCTGAATTTCATGTGTGAGTATCAAAATACAATTGGGCAAACTCTGTAAGGGTAGTTACTTTGGTGTCCAGAACACCACTCTTGCCAAATTTAACCAACAGACAGGACTTGGAACCAAGATTACGATTATAGAATTTGTTCGTTTTATATATTCATCAATCTAATCACACATTTATAACCAATTCTGTTTGTCTGTCAATCAACAGTTAAACAATGTATAAAACTACAAGTAGCCCTTGACTTACAATAGTTTGTTTAGTGACCATTCAAAGTTATAACATAATTGAAAAATATGATTTATGACCGTTTTTTATATAATACAATAGCAGAGTTGGAAAGGACCTTGGAGGTCTTCTAGTCCAACCCCGTGCCTAGGCAGGAAACTCTATACCGTTTCAGACAAATGGCTATCGAACATCTTCTTAAAGACTTCCAGTATTGGGGCATTCACAACTTCTGGAGACAAGTTGTTCCACTGATTAATTGTTCTAACTGTCAGGAAATTTCTCCTCAGTTCTAAGTTGCTTCTCTTCTTGATCACTTTCCACCCATTGCTTCTTGTTCTACACTCAGGTGCCTTGGAGAATAGCTTGACACCCTCTTCCTTGTGGCAACCCCTGAGATATTGGAACACTGCTATCCTGTCTCCCCATGTCCTTCTTTTCATTAAACTGGACATACCCAGTTCCTGCAACCATTCTTCATATGTTTTAGTCTCCAGTCCCCTAATCGTTGCTTTGTTGCTCTGCACTCTTTCTAGAGTCTCCTCTAGACTCTAGAAAGACATTTATGATTGTTACAGTATCCCCATGGTCACATGATCAAAATTCAGATGCTTGGTAACTGGTTCATATTTATGATGGTTGCAGGGTCCTAGGTTCATGTGGTCACTTTTTGTGATGTCCCGAAAAGCAAAAGGGAAGCCAGATTCACTTAAGAAGCAGGTCATTAACTTAACAACTGCAGTGATTTACTTAACAATTACAGCAAGAAAGGTACTAAAATGGAGCAAAATTCAGTTAACAAATGTCTCACTTAGGAACTTAAATTTTGGGGTCAATTTTTGTCATAAGTTGAGGACCACCTATATGTTAAAACTAAACATATTAAAACATTAAAAGAAGTAAAACCATGATGCCAAGTCAAATGATCTATCCAACCTATGCTTAGGACAAAAAAAAAACCATCTTCAAACTATACAGAAGGCTAGGAAGGTAGAGGCTTGCCAAACTTCAGAAGGCAGAGTGTCACACTACCAAGCTCCAATCAGATGGCAATATTTAGGGGAAGGGGCTAGGAGCATGCCCACCCTATCTGTCCTGGTAGGATGGGCAGATGTCCTTATGGAAAGATGTTCCTGTAGATAATCTGGCTTTGGGCCTTATAAGAATGAACTCAGGAATTGTATTTCCTGAATTTAATGGTGATTGAAACAAAGTTTTTGTTCTGAGTCAATAAATCAAAATATGGAAGGGAGGGGGGGAACTCCCAACAAAATTGTATATTGTTAATAGCCTTTTCTCAAGGCTAATTTGAATGGATAGTTTTTACTAATCTCCAAAATTATCATCAAGCATCAGTCGTATATATAAATCTTTTTGTGCATACCACAGGTTTCAAACTCAAGGCCGCAGGGGCTGGATCCAGCCTGCAGGGTGCTTAGATTTGGCCCGTGGGGCTGCCCTGGAAACAGCGAAGGACCGCCCCACAGTGCATGCTGCCCTGGAAACAGCGAAGCACCGCCCCACAGTGCATCTGCCAGCGAAAAACGGAGCGAGCCTGTTTTTGTTGGCAGAGCGCTAGGGCCACCACAGGTGCCCCCAACACAAGTGATGTCAAGCTGACCATGCCCACCCTGACCATGTCCACCCCCCCCAAGGTCAAACACAATCCAGATGTGGCCCTCAATGAAATCAAGTTTGACTATTCTGCATATGAAACAAATGGAGCAATGTTGGATGACAAGAAAATCAGAACTGGGCAAAACATATCTTGAAGCAAACCAAACCAAACCTGGTTGCAAGATTTCACATTTTTCTAGTTTTCTGTAAGGTTGGATACCAGTATAAAATGCAAGATCATGAGGGCAAAGTAGCAAATGTTCAAAACAAGTTGAAATCTGACATTGCAGCTATGAGTTCTGCTTTTAGATCCTTTTACATTTGATCTTAAGACCTCTTGTAAATTGATTTAATTAGACTTCCAATTTTCCTGTTTAGGAAATTAGGAATAATTTTCTAGTATTGCCCTAATTTTGGGTCTGGTCCCAAGCTGGGTAAATATCAGTGGATTCAATTACAGAAATACATAGATGCATTTGAAATTAGTTTCTTCATTATATTTCATAGCAAATGTAAGATTAATTTTAATGATTCTGAAAACTTGATAACAAATACTCAAAAGTTTTAATTCTGAACAAAATTAACAGTTTCATTAAATACATAATGTAATATTGCCTCTGTTTCAGCATAAATATTAGATATGCAAATATGGTTATAGACATTTTACTTCAAGGCAAATATAGGTAGAGCTAAAATCTGAATAGGACTATATCAGCAAAACTATAAAATATCATAGTGGTTGTAAATGGGAAAGTATTTGAAAAAGATAAGGTTAATGTTAATGACTGAATACCTTTGTTCCCCTGTAGAAATACATTTTTCCTCCACAGGTTAACACTTGGTATTGTTCTGAATGGATTTAGTGTCAAGGAAAATGACTGTGAATGTATTTTTCTATTATGTGCTTCTCTTAGCCTTGAAACAACTGTGTATACATGGAATCAAATTCTTTTAAAAATCCAAAAAGATGGATTAAAAAGGCATAGGGTATTACTCCGGTTGCTTTCTGTCCTTAAAAAAACTAAATATAATTTCCTATTTATTATTTTAGTCTAGAATTTTAAACTGGATATTGCTTGAGTGTTTGTATTTGTTCTGGTTTTTGTTGTTTGACTGTAATAAACGTGACTTGATTTGCTTTGAACTTCCTTGAGAGAACATTGTTTGAGAAAGTATTATGATTTAGAGCTGTGTTTGTGAACCTTTTCGGCACTAAGTGCCGAAATGGGGGCATGTACATACTGGATACGTGGAAGAGCAGCTGCCTGGTGCACATGCGTGTGCTGGGAAGATGACCTTCTGGTTTCCGGCACGGACATGCGCATCGGCCACTTGGTCTTCTGGGTTTCTGGTGCGCATGTACACTGGGAGGCTGCTCTTCCAGTTTCTGGTGCTTCTGCACATGTGAAAACAAGCTGGCTGGCGCAGCAGAACCCGGAAGAGCAACGGACGACGGCTCGCGTGCCCGGAGAGATGGCTCTGTGTACCACTTCCGGCACGCGTACCATAGGTTCATCATCACAGATTTAGAGGTGTTAATATTTTTTTTAAATATATACATGTTCCAAATAGTGAGTTATAGTGAATAATTAGTGCAAATATAATCAGTGTAGATTCAGACTTGTAGACTGAAAAGGAAGCACTGTTTGATTCAGAAGTCAGGATATCTCTATGCAAAATGTATTAAATGTTGTAGTTGTTATTTTGTTATACATGTATACAATATAGTCCAGATATAATTTATGCAAAATGTATTAAATGTTGTAGTTGTTATTTTGTTGTACATGTATACAGTATAGTCAGGATATCTCTATGCAAAATGTATTAAATGTTGTAGTTGTTATTTTGTTATACATGTATACAATATAGTCCAGATATAATTTATGCAAAATGTATTAAATGTTGTAGTTGTTATTTTGTTGTACATGTATACAGTATAGTCAAGATATATCCATGCAAAATGTATTAAGTGTTGTAGTTGTTATTTTGTTATATACATGTACAGTGTAGTGCAGACTAAGCTAGTCTGTCTGTCTTCTAGAATTCACTTGGAAAATAAGACATTAGAAACCATCATATTCTAAAAATGGAACAACATGAAGAATGCCTTTTCTTTACACACTCTTCTCTGATCTCCTTTATACCATCTATCATGTGCTAGCTTTTAACCTTTAGAGGTGTAAAGTTGGAATAGTATAGTCAGAAAAGAATTGCACCATGTGTGTGGCTGATCATCTGGGTTAGTTCTCAGACAATTGGGAAAGATATGTAAGCATTTAAAGCAGACTTCCTGGGCTTGTGATTAATGTTTGCTCATTAGCTCTGCTTATTAACTGGAGTCAATAACTTTGCTGATTCAGAAGGCAGTTTGACCAATCTTGATCCAATCTAAGCCACATCAAAGAAGCCCTTGAGCAGGAAGTGACCATGATATGAAATGCTAAAGGAACCCTGAAGTTTTGTGAAGGAATAATTTAGCAAACGCAAAGTCAAAATAGTTTTGCCTTCCTAAGCAAATATTTCAGAATCATTTAATTATGGAAGATCATAATTATTTATATAGAATAATTAAATATATTAAAATTATTTAAAAAAACTATAAAAATATATATTTGTATGCCACCTTATAACCAGCACCTCTGGGCACTTTGCAGTTGTTAACATTTAAAAAAAACAATACAACACAAACAAACAAAAAACAAAGTTGGCTAAAAAAAAGCATGCTAGTGCAATACCAGCTGACCTCATCATGTTGGCACATCACACTGGCACATATTTATTATTCCAGTAGCTCATAACGGAGCGCAAAGAACAACAAAGTTTCCAGCCCACCATTGTTCCATGATATGGCATTTTGAAGAATAAGATATGGGGCAACTCCTCCCCAAACCATTTCTGTGTTTGTTAATTAAGAAAATAAACATTGGCCCTTCAAAATTGTCACCATTAAGTGTGATGCAGTGATGGGTTGCAGGCAGTACGCCCCAGTACGGGGCGTACCGGTGCCTGCCCAGAGTACCGTGTACCAGTACGGTGCTCTGGAGGGCCCACCCGCCCGTGCTCCTTACCTGTATTTGTGCTCTTCAGCGCGCACGCACACGGAGTGCATGGCGCCTGCATGATGCTCTGCTGAGCAGCTGGAGTGTCATGGAAGTGTCGCAAGACATAAGGACTCATTCGTGTGCTGCGCGTGTTCTTGTGGTGGATGCCGGGCCCCATTGCAACCATACCGGTTGCAATGGGATCCGGAACCCACCACTGGTGTGGTGGTGTTTAAGCTGGAGCCTAAGAGAAATATACAATTCTTTTCTACAGTTCATGACATCACAATGAATGTTATGTTTATTAAACCAGGAAAAATAGTTTTAAAAGCAATTTGGTTAGGTACATTTTGTGCATCTTAGTTACCAGATTTTAACCTTAAAAAAAATCATTTTTTAAAATATTACTTTGTCAAGAAATGAAAGTTTTGACCTTTAAGTGACTTCTTTGTAATACTGTATCACTGGTTACACAAAGGCTTATAATGTCCCTAAATCTTTTCTTTGATACTCACTGAAGCATTTGACATTCAAGATGGAAGGCATCAACTTTGGGGTTCAGGGGCTCTGGCTATGAAAGAATTTTTTGTTAGCATATGCAGTGGGCTGCTGCTGCAGGATATTTTGTGACAAGGGTAGGCATTTGTTCCTTTACGTTGGGTCTGTTAGTTTGAATAGTCTTCAGTCTTCTCTTTATGCAAAGAACAATACGTTATATGCATGCAGCTGGGTTACTTGCATTCTATCTTTCTACCTTTAAAAAATGAAGGAATTCGGGGCGATTTTTAATATAGAGTACTAATAGAAGAGAATATTTGTATTTCAGGGTTCAACTGTGAGGCCCTTGTTGCTCTGAGCTTGGTTGTTTTCTTGTAGAACATTTCATTATCAAACTAGGTAACAGAATCAGTGATAGTAGGGGCTGGGGTTTGCTCTCATTTTATATACTAGTGGCTTGCCCTACTAGTGTTGGTGGAAGTGGTCTTGGTGGTTCCTTGATTGGGCTACTGTATACTGTTAGCTTGTTCGGCAGTTCCTCTATTGAGTTATTGTTTGCTTCTTGATTGTTCGCCTAATGTTAATCTTGGTGTAATCTCTGCTGAGCTGAGTGTTGTTTATTGGTGAGGTGGTGTTTTCATTTTTTTGTTTCCTTTTTGGCTTTTCGATTCTTCTTTTAATGGTATTGTTTATTTCTATGTGCCTTTTTTGATGATTGAGTGCCAGGCTTCCAGGAATTTTATACATTTTTGTACTTGGCTTGGTCTAATTCTTGGTCTACTCTAGTTGAAACTATTGCTAAGTCTGATAATGTTTTGGAAATTAAGGATTCTTAAGCAGTCTTCTGCCAATTGGTGATCATGGATGCACTCTGCTAGCATTAAATTGCATCATTTTTTGGCATAAAAGTTTTGTGATGAATGTTTCTTAGAAATTTCAGTTGAAGGTTTTTAAAGGCTTCTTTTACATACAGTTTTCTATTGATTCAAACAAATGTTGTAGTTAAAACAATGCCATGAACACAGATCCACGTTGCAATGGCATTATAAGCATGTTGTGTTCAAGGACTTCACTATTTTTGTATAACTATGATGAACAAATTGTCATAATAGGGCAATGTCTATGATCTTGTCCAAACTCCAGTTGGGCTGTGACACCCATAATTTTCATATTGGAGAAGAGTGTTTAATTTTTCTTAGTGCATAGCACATGAAATGCTTTATATGGGTAAATGATAACTTTTTCAAATAGTTTGAGTCTCACTACAAGTTACCCATTTACAAAGGGTAATTCAGAGTGATTTCCATGAGTTGCAATTCAATCTGATGCACACATATTGATCCTAGTGCGGAATTCTTTTTCTTCTGGTGGTGACAATTTTTTTGAAAGTCTTAATCATAGAGAGATTACTAAAATAATTTTTCAAGCCATTGTTCCTCTTTTTTTCTTAAAAATCAATTCTCTCAGTTCAGGGCAGATCCCACCAAACTGGGAAGAATAAGCAGCAAAGAAATAGCCCAGTGAAATTGCACTAAAGATTTGACCAGTTCAAATGTTGAGAATTAGTTTAGTGTAAAATTAACAGACTGGGTTAATACTGGAACACTGGTATAAAAAAAATTAGGTAAAACTGCAAACTACATTGATTACCGTAGCCTGAACATGACATGAAGTTGGTTTCTGAGATACTATACCTCTAAACTACTAAAAGTATGGATATTGGATAGAAGGACTCTAGCTCTCCCACTATTTATGGCATGGAAATTGAAATGTGAAACCTCATGTGATTTATGCACATTTTGGTTTATAAAGAACATATTTTGAACATTTTAAAGTATGAGCTTGCTTTAGTACTTAATAATGTTCCATACCTCATTAATCAGCTGGCATAAGAGAAAGTGTGATTTTGTAGTTTTATACGCTTTGGATAAATGGGTAATTGAGCAAAAGTTTAAACTATTGGTTTTGATGTAGAACTGATCTTCAGTGCCAAAATCAAGTGTTTCATTTTTTTAAAATTAATAATTGCAATGCTACTGGTGCCAAGAAAAGAAAACCTTACCTTTCTTTTATATCATGGCTTTGACATTTAGCTGGAACATGCTATTGAAGACAGGATGAATTTTCACTGATTTTCTGGTGTTACTAAGAGGATCATAGAATCCAACAATTGTAGAATTGGAAGGGAAAACAGAATAATCTAATTCAGTGGCCCCCAACCTTTTGGGCACAGGGACTGGTTCCATGGAGGGCATTTTTTCAGTAGACTGGGTAGGAGTGGTTTTGTGTATTGCCTGGATCCCATCTGAGTGTGGATAGGACTTGCTTATGCAGCCCGGTTCCAGGTCAGCCATAGACTGGTGCCAGTCCACAGCCCGGTGGTTGGGGACTTCTGATTTCTCCAACTTTCTGCAATGAACATGAGACTTATACCCAAGAGGTTTCTGTTCAGCCTCTTAAAAACTATAAAAGAAGAAGAAGCAATAGGTAGAGTGTTTGTCACTGTTGTATAGAAATAATTGTTAAGAAGATTTTCCTGATATTTAAATGACATAGCTTGCTGTACCTTATACCTAATATTCCTGATCCTTGTTGTTCTAACTATGGAAAATAGTACTTGAGCATCTTCTCTTTGACACTCCTCCAAATATGCAAAATCAATTTTCTTGGTTTTGTTCTAACCAAATGTGGAATGAAATCAGCCTAATTTGACAGTTCAATTCAGACACTAACATTGGATCAATTTTCCTGAATTGGTTTGAATCATCAGATTAAATCAGTAATCAATTTAGAGCCTTAGTTACACACCTATACTCTGTGGTATCTTTTCAATACAAACATACCTGCACATTACAATTGAATTAAGAGGAACTTTTGGATGTCCCATCTGTGATGGATTTACAGGGTCGTTGGGCTTGTACTTAAACTGAAAAAGTTTAAATTCTACCAGAAAAAAAATAGTGTCCTCTGGCAAACGTTGATGTTTGAGCAATATCTTAGCAATTTCCGTAGGAAATTTGTCTTATGTTTTAAGTACTGAAACTGATCACTTTTTAAATACATCTTTTTTTGTAATTGCTTTTTACAAATTAGTATCACAAACTAATTTAATTTTGTTTACTATAGTGAATCATGCAGCAGCACCAGAAAGGTGACATAAAAGTTTATACTAACAACTAATGTCAGTATTTCTGAAAAATGTAATTTGTATTGTGTAGTGTATTTATTTATTTGTTGTGTTTATATACCACCCATTTCACAATCAAGTGACTTAGTTACTAAGTAGAAATAAAAATGGTGTGCAGTAAATGTTAATATGATTCTTTATGGATGATATACACACACACACACACAAACATATATGATGGGTTTTACATATGTCTATGATTTGCAAATAAGAGAGGTTTTGTTGCGTACATGTGAGAGGCATAGAACTGGCATTCTGTGGTAGGTAAGACTCAGTGGTGGGTTCTGTATCCCGTTGCAACCGGTACGTTTGCAATGGGGCCTGGCGTGTACCACATGAATGTCTGCAGCATGCGCATGAGTACTTACCTCTTGCGACGCCTCTGTGAGCCTCTGCGACGCTTCAGCTGCTCGGCGGAGCATCGCGCAGGTGCTGTTTGCTCCATGCGGAAGTGCCAAAGAGCTAAAATACACGTAAGGAGCTCAGGTGGGCCCTCTGGAGAACCGTACCGGAACGGTACCTGGTGCTCCGGGCAGGCACCGGTATGCCTGTACCAGGGCATATACCGCCTGCAATCCACCACTGGTAAGACTCTGTATCTACATGCATTTTTAAGTATTATTTTCCTTATAAACTTCATTTTATGCAGGCTAAATCTTACTTTGAAGGGCTTTAGCACCTGTTCAGAGTTTTATGATAGCTTTAATGCAAAAGAATGCTCTGTTTCCACACTAAGATCTCATTCAAAGAATTTATAGAAATAGTTTAGCCAAGCTTTAGTATTTATTGCTGAAAATGTATTGAAGATGTGCTGGACATCTTGAAAATATATTTCATTCTTCCATATGTTATGATTACAAAATACTATATTATTTTACTTCGGGAATAGGAATGAGTTGGCTCACCCAGCATTTTTTAAAGTTTTGCATAAACTTGTGAAAATCTCTTCTGCTGGCCTCTCTCACAACCTACTGTTTGCAGATAGCTGTATAATATATCCCATACATTTTCAGCCTACCGCTCTGGTGATAATATTGGCAGGGAATCATGAGTAGTGTAGACAGTGTTGGAAGGTTTAAGAAAACTGATTTGCATGAATTCTACCTAATAGAAGAAAAAATGTTTCATCTGCTAAATGAAGGCAGGTTTGATCTTCTGAATGGCTTGTATAGTAATGCTGTTTATGGCATAACGTACTGTAAATCCATGTCAAAATTCTAGCAGTTGGATTTTATGTATGATATGGGTTGATTCACCGATTCACTATATTCTTGGTAACACAGTTGTCTGTTCTTTTCTCTGTGTGAAGAATAGAAGCATTCAAGATCTTGGTCTAAGTAGGATAATGATACAAAAACATTTGTAAGCCTTCACAGCACCTGTCTTAATCAGGATCTTGTAGACTGTTTTGATTCATGATGTGCTTAAACTTGTCTTCCAATTTCCTGAAAACTTTTCCAGCAAAAGAGACAGGTGTCTTCCTATCTTATTTCTCAGAGCAGTGGAGAATTTCTTTGGAATCCTTTGGTAATTGATTTTAAGCTTTTAATGTTGAAATTTTCCATTTGGAAAAAAACATCTCCTTAAGAGGACATCCCACCAGAAACCTGAATGAGTTTGTGAAATAGAGATCAATGTCTTTACATTCTTGGGAGTATGGAAAAATGTTTGTGGTGTTTGAATGGGCATAGAATTCTGAAAAAAATATATTAATTCATTAGCTAAAATGGACATATATTTCCCTGTCACTATCATTTTCTGTTAATTATTGTTTTTATATGTTTTCAACATTGCACAATGCTAGGAATTGGAGAGCCTCACAAATCCAATACATACATTTATAAAACAATATAATCCAACCTATGTTTTGAATAAATAAATTCAATTTTGGCCACCATATAAAAAGATATTGAGACTCTGGAAAGAGTGCAGAAAAGAAAAATAAAGATGATTAGGGGCTAGAGGCTAAAAACATATAAAGAATGGGTTCAGGAATTGGGTATCTCTAGTCCAGTGAAAAGAAGGACTGATGGCACAGAGAAGAGGAGGTCAACCTATTCCCAAAAGCATCTGAAGACAGGACAAGAAGCAGTGGATGGAAACTAATCAAGGCGAGAAGCAACTTAGAACTAAGAAAATATTTCCCAACAGAGAGAACAAATAACTAGTAATCTTATAGGATGACTGAGAGTTGGAAGAATGAGAGATCAGCATTTTTCATCATCCAGAGAAAAATTCTGCCTTCCTGGTAAACTTTGAATAGCAATCTCTTATATATGATGGCCTGCATGTATTGCTCTGTACAGTAAATATATTAATTATTTAAAAGTATTTTTCAAGGCTATCTTTGTACCACACTACAATCACATATTTATGCAGAGTAGACAAGAATTTCGTACAGAACATCCTTTCTTTTCATGACACCCATTAGATATGTTAGAATTGCAATTTATTTGGAATCCTGGGAATTATAATCATTAACACACTTAAAAAACACCAGCTTGGAAGAAGTTAGTGAATGATTAGTAGCTCTTTTAAACTTCCTAGATTTGCCAGTCTTTCTTCCTTCCAGCCAGTTTCCTGATGGATTGCTTTGCCCACATATGGTAAAGAAACTAGAAATATTCTTAGTCTAAGAGTCTGAAGAGATTTCCTACTCTTTAGTATGTCATATCATTTCAGTGATCTTGCTAATGTTAATTGACTCCCAGTTGAGTATTCTCTAGCTAGGAATCCTATTTACATCTACTTATCATTTCCTGTCTCTTTAAGTCTGATATATGATGGTGGATAGAAGCTCTAAGGGAAATATAGCTTCTCTGCTGGATATGAACCTCAGCTGCATAGATGTAATGTGATAATTGATACAGATTTTCCTCATGGATTACTAGGAAAGAGTTTTGCTGACTTTGACAGAAGAATTATATTACATCACAAAACAGATTCTGTAGAATTACTTTTATTGATTCAATACAGTTGCAGTTCAGTTGTAGCTTGATTTCTTGCAGTGTGCTCCGGAGAATTTATAAATTGCTTAATTTCTTTATAGCTAGACCTAGTCTTCAGTCTTGCAGAGTTTGTAAAGAACTAAGTAAGAATAGCTTTGAGAGAGTTTGTTTTTTTCCTCTTACTCTCATGTAATACCAGATGTGTTTGTTTGTCACATTATTCTCTTTATTTGTTGAACATCTGTAGACTGGAATGAGACTGGAAAGGTGAAGAGCCTTCAATACGTTTGCAAATGCATAAAGATGTATATAAAACTTTAAAACAATAGAAATTATTCTAAAAGCAATAAATGTTGCTTTTCAAATCAACCTTGGACTTTTGCTTGATGTAAGCAAAGTGCTAAAGTTGTTTCATAAATTGAAACAGTACATTTTTATAATTCACTAGCTGATAACCTGGCATTGTCCGGATATTTATTTATAGGGGGAAAATGTCCAGACCAAACCTAATTTCTAATGTTGGATTTTCTCCCTTACCATTGGGAGCCCCTTGTGGAGTACTGTGAAGCAGTTACCATGGCAACTCTACTGCACTGTACAGTACAAGCCATTTTATGGCAGTAAGTAGAAGCCATTTTAAGGCACAACAGGCTGTATCTTAACAGAACACACCCCTGGAGGGGGTCTAGGGCTGTTATACCCCCCACAATATTTTTTTCCAGAGCGTAAGTCATCGGTGTACCAGGTTTGGTTGAAATTGCTCGAGGTATTCCAGAGTTATGCTGGAACACACACACACACACAAACACACACACACACACACACACACACACACCATATAGATAAGCAGGATCAGGAATTCAAAAGTTAAAAATTTCAAACTGAGCAAAATCAATGAGTTCTGTTTGACTGTAAATATTTTTATTCCCAGTTTATACCCAGCTTTCTTTGGAGCAGAAATGTATAATTCAACTTTAAAAAAAACCTCAGAAGCTTCATGCATTGCTATAAACACGTAATACATACATATGTTGTTAAAAGTTAAAAGGTTGGCCTTCCCCCTCCCCTTGATTGGATGATTAATGTCCAGCCACTTGTTTAACAGTTATGAGACTTCTAGCTTTGCATATTTATTACTATCTGGTTACAAGCAAGTTTTATTAAATGAAACTACTAAAGCATGACAATTGCCCTCTCTCCAATAGTAATCTTTTAAAGGGAACTATTCTTCATTGCCCTGAACTTTAATGCAAATGGTGGAATATGTGAACACGTATTGTTCAAGAGATTGAATAGCTTGACTGTCTGATACATTTTAATCAATTCCAGATTTTTTTCCATGACATCATTGCTATAACATACTTTCCTAGCAAGTATGAACAGCTGCTGTGTACTTGTTAGATGTTTTATGTTACAGAATGTGGCAGCTTTTCTGACAGTGAGATCATAGAAGCCTAGCTTTTAACTAGGCAAAATGATGAGTCAGAATACTTTGAGCAGGTTCTGTAATTTTTAAAAAGGATACTATTATAAAGAGTATCTCTTAAACACACTAACAGGTAAAGGTTCCTCTCTCACATATGTGCTAGTCATTCCTGATTCTAGGGGGCGGTGCTCATCTCTGTTTCAAAGCCGAAGAGCCAGCGCTGCTGTCCGAAGTCGTCTCCGTGGTTATGTGGCCGGCATGACTAAATGCCAAAGGTGCACAGAGAGCTGTTACCTTCCCATGAAAAGGTGGTTCCTATTTTTCTACTTGCATTTTTTATGTGCTTTCGAACTGCGAGGTTGGCAGAAGCTGGGACAAGTAATGAGAGCTCATTCAGTTATGCGGCAGTAGGGATTCGAACTGCCAAATTGCTGACCTTTCTGATTGACAAGCTCAGCATTTTAGTCACTGAGCCACCTTGTCCCTCTTAAACGCATTACAGTTTAATAAATTGCAGGTTCAACTAACATATTAAAACTTATTCTTCATGGGACTCTCAATTTTTTTTTTAAACTAAATGCAACTTGGAAGGTTACAACAAGTAGTATCGCATCAGAGGTGTTCCAAAACCTTTAAGCATGTGTTTTGTTTACACTTTTGCGTAATGGTCCATCAAGTCCAACATGATGACAAGAAGATTACTACCTTCTTTTTAGGGCTAAGAAAGTTACTGGCCAAAGATCACCCAACTGATTTTCAGGACTAGAATTTATGGCCTCTTAACTTTATAATCCAATGTCTTTAACTATTACATCTATTGGTTCTGTTTTAAAATGTTTATAATTCTTATATTATTTTAACCTGATTTTTCATCATTGGAGATTTTAAAGAAGAGATTGGATGGCATTTCTCTGAAATGCTATAGGGTCTCCTGCCTGAACTTGGATTTGAAGACCACCAAGGTCTCTTCCAGCTCTGTTATTATTTTATATTTCTATCTCCTAAAACTAGGTTTGAGATTTGACTATCAGTGACATTGCAGTGTAAT
Organism: Thamnophis sirtalis; assembly: GCF_051295495.1. Classification (NCBI taxonomy): domain Eukaryota; kingdom Metazoa; phylum Chordata; class Lepidosauria; order Squamata; family Natricidae; genus Thamnophis; species Thamnophis sirtalis. The sequence continues at coordinate 16,324,538 of NW_028261390.1, forward strand.
TCCTATGTCTTAATGTCCATTCCCTACATAATTACATTTGTGAAAAGAATACTCAGACTCTTCATATATGTCACTGTATCTATAATACGAAGGCAAGTTGCAATAGGTAACAATAGCAATATCCACGTTTCTACAGTTTTTAGAATAGAATAGTATTCTTTATTGGCCAAGTGTTAGTGGATACACAAGGAATTTGTTTTTGGCACATTAATAAACTTTTTCTGAAACTTTTTCCTGGAAGAGGAGGACTTGTATTAACAAATCCTGTATACTGCTACAATTTTAAGTTCATTTTTTTCCTTTATGGTTCCCTTATTTTCATATTTCAGAACAGCTACCATAACCACAACCTCTTTTAATTACTAGATCAGTGATGGCTAACCTTTTTTGGCTCGCGTGCCAAAAGCGGGGGGAGCGCAGGGGGGTTGTATGCAGGTGTGCCACACCCATAATGCTATGTGCGTGACCTCAGCATGCATGAACATGCCCCCCCTGCACGGATGTGCTCTACCAACGCTTTCCCAGGTTTTGGCGCACCTTTTTCACCCTCCCTAGACTCCAGAGGCTTTCCAGGAGCCTGGGGAAGGGCAAAAACAGCCTCCTCCCCGGAGGCCTTTTGGGAACAGACTTCCAGTTTGCTCGTAGGGCCGTTTTTTGCCCTCTGGAGCCTTTAGGTAAACCTCCTGAAGGCTCCGGAGGACAAAAAACAGCCCTACGAGAAAATCAGAAGACTGTTCCTGAACTTCCGGTTTGCCCGTAGGGCCGTTTTTTCACGCTCCGGAGGCATCAGGAAAATAGCCGACTGATATTTCTTTTAGGTCTTCCATATGTTTGTAATTCTTAATGCAATTAGTGTAAAAATGGCTGTGAATTAGTTTAATTTTATTGTGAATTATACCATATGAATTCACAAATGGAAAAGTTATTAACTTTGAGTATACTGTGACTCAACCATTTGCTATGCCATGGCACCTATTTAATAGAGATCAGCGTTTGTTTTAACCAAACTTTATTCTTTTAACAGAAATGCAGTCTTTTGGGTTCGTTCTGTCTAATAAATAATTATAGAAAGATGATTTCAAGTACAGTTTTTTTTTCTTTTTTTATTAGACATCGCCATAGAAGTTTAAGAGCCAATGCAACTATGTAAAAAATAAATCCTTTCAGAGTAAACAAAAGGCAATTTGATTCTTAGAAAGCAACAGCCTTTTCATTAAAAAAAAGCTGGAAAATAGTAATACTCCTTCTATAGGCTACATTTATATAAGGTTTTTTTTCCAGATGCTACTTTTGCAATCTCTTTTCATGGATTTTCAGCTTATGTTTTTATTCATAAAGATAACTTGTATTTTTTATTATTTTCTGATTAAACTGCGAAAAACACAACATCATGTTTATATAACATTACTGTGCAGGCAAATTTTCTCCAAGCAAAAAAATTCAACATGTCAGCACTTGACCCTGAGAGCCTTTTCAGTTGTTAATAGGTGTTTGGACCTATCAATAACATCCATTGTTGCCATCATGAATTGGTATGATTTGTTTTGCACCCTAGTTTATTTTAGCTAATAAAAACAAAGTTTAAAGGAGAAAAATAAATTCTTAAAGTGCATTGATTTATTTCACAAGAAGCCCATAAAATTATTGATGTCTTTTGGATGTGGTTGTTCATGGTTAACTTTTATTGATTAGTATTTTGTTGCCCTGAAAAAAAAGTTGGGATACAAACTTGAGTAAATTTTCAGTGGCATGTTTTATTGCATAATTTTTTCCAGAAATAAATATTGGGTACTTTAATGTGTATACCATAAGTGAGAGCTCATTATGCAAACTAAGCATTTCCCCCCAAATAAGACCTAACTGGAAAATAATTGATTTTTTTTAGGATGTTCGTAATATAAGCCTTACCCCCAAAATAAGCCACAGATCAAGATCATCAGCCAGACAGACACATTTAGTATGTCCATTGCAACATACGACAGATGTACTGAATGATAAAATAAGACATCACCTGAAAATAAGCCCTAATATGTCTTTTGGAGCACAAATTAATATAAGCTTGCATCTTATTTTCAGGTAAATATGGTATAGATTAATGATTTGCATCTGAACAAGGATGTGAAGAAAATCAAGAAATGCTGCTAATAATAACTGTTAAACAAGTAACACAGCAGTTACTAAGGCTATTTAGAAACCAGATTGTTTTTTAAAATTATTATCATCATTTAGTTTTACAATACATGCAAAATAGAATAAGAAAAAAAAGTAAACAAACAGTAAACATCTTGACAGGAGATTCCCCATCCTCTCATCCAAATAATTGATGAAGATGTTGAAAAGTACTGCACCTAAAACAGAGCCTTTGGATACCCCACTGCATATTTCACTAGATGCAGCTCCATTGAGGACTACACATTGAATGTGGTTGGTCAGCCAGTTAGAAATCCATCTAGTGGTGATGCTGTCTAACCTACATTTTTCTATCTTATCAAGTAGTAAGTTATGGTCTACTTTATCAAATACCTTACTGAAGTCTAAGTAAATTATATTGACAGCACTTCTCTGGTCTACTAATTTTGTCTCTGTCAAAGAATGCAATAAGATTTGTCTGGCATGATCTGTTTTGGACAAACCCATGTTGGCTTTTGGTTATTACTTTGTTTGCTTCTAGGTCAATGGTGGTTTCAAAAATTTTTAGAACCTCTTCTGTAGGTGTGGGTTGCTTTGTGGGAGTGGCTTGCCCGCCATGAGACTGGGTGGGAGTGGCTTGCAAGCCATGTGACTGGGTGGGCATGGCCAACTTGTAAAATGTGGTGAAACTCACTTAACAACGCTCTTGCTTAGCAACCAAAATGTTGGCTCAGAAACTTTGGCATTTGAAGCACAAAGTCTTAAAGCTGTCAAGTTACAAGACCCTTGCACCCCTAACCCTTTAGAAAAAAAACCCCAGGGGGTGTTCAAACTTGACAGCTTTAAGACTTGTGGACTTCAACGCCTAGAATTCCTCCTCTCACTCTTCATCTTGATGATGTGCAGATGGGAGGGGGGAGGGAGCTGGAACCGGTTCTAAATAGCACTTTAGATATGTGGAACCTCTTCTATAGAAGAGGTTAGAACTGGCAGGAACCCACCCCTGTTCTAGGTATTCGCTGATTCATTGCTTTATTATCTTTTTCAGAATCTTCACTGGTATTGAGGTCAGGCTGATAGGTGTGTAGTTTCCTGGATCTATTTTTCCCCTTTTTTGAAGATGGGAACTACATCAGCTCTTATCCAGTCATCTGGCAGTTCCCCAATGCTCCAGGATCTTTGAAAGATTTAGTTCAGTGGTTCTGAGATCGTGTATGCCAGTTCCTTCAGAACCTTGGGTTGTAATCCATCTGGTCCCGGTGATTTGAACTCATATAGGATGACACTTAGCCATTTTCTTCCCTATTTTAACTTGTGTTCCCAATCTGTTTTTTGTGGAGCTATATTTGATAGGTTGCAGTTTTTTCCTGTTGTATGGAGACAGATGCAAAAAACAAATTAAGTAGTTAATTTCTTAATATCTGCTTTCTCCATGTTGCTTGTCACCTTCTTGCTACTTTCTTTCATCAAATACTTTGAATTTACAATTGGACAACATAAATGAATTCCCCATTTCCTTGTTATGTCCAAAAGGCTGATATTGCAGCATTGGAAAGATAAATGTATGGCCCATTTCACTGAGTGGACCTGATTGCATTTGTCATGGTCTATAGCAGAGGGTCCCCAACCCCTGGGCCGCGACCTAGTGCCAGGCCTCAGCCCATTTGGAACTGGGCCACAGAAGTGGTGGGTGAACACATGTAATAGTGTATTTGTGAAAGTGGTGCTCGAGAAACCATCTGGTTACAAACACAAACACACACACACACACACACACACACACACACACACTCTCTCTCTCTCTCTCTGCTGGAAAGGTTGTAGACCACTGGTCTATAGACCTAGATTTTATATAGATCAAGGATTTAAATCTTAAGATTGTTTTTCTCCTGCTCTCCTTCGAGTCAGTGAATTGTTGATCCTTCCTTTACTTTATGAAACTTTATTCACTCTATGTTTCTGCTTGAGGTGAGTTGCCATGGTTCCCGCTTCAGCTGTTATAAACACCTTTCTGTCCTTGTAAAACATCCTTGTCGTCCACCATGCCTGTATAAACAGTTTATACATTGCTTTTTGTTCTTTTGTTCTCAACAGTCTCTTTTGCAGGAGTCGCTGCCATTCAGCTACAACTTTTTCCAGTTTTGCCCCCTTTTTTCCAAACCATCAACTGAATATTCTTGTTTTGCACTTCAGTTTTCTTCAGTTCACTCTAAATGACTAGCCCACTTAACATGCTGCTTTTGTAATGACTCACTTTGCTATTCAATCATCATTGATTCAGCTTCCATTCACTCCTAAGCAGAATCGTTCTCCCTTTTCATTCTACTACATGCACTTCTGCATTCCTGCTGAATTCAACGATTTCCTCTTGTATACACAATGCTCATTTCCACATTATAACATGTGCAATTGACTGCTCTTACACAATGCCATTTCAGTTCTTTTAACAACTATTGTGAGCAACAAGTCATATAATAACAAATAGTTTTCTTCCAGAAGTCACAATTCATAAAATTTGTTTATCCAGTCTTTTCATTTTTAGCAATATTCTTCCCAAATACAGGTAGCCCTTGACTTACGACCATAACTGACCAACAACATTTCTGTTGTTAGATGAGGCAGTTAGGTGATGCGTGATCTCTGAACTGGTTGTTAAACTGGTAGGATCCCACCACTGAATTTTATATGTACCTTTTGGTTCTGTTGACAGTGGCATTATACATCCAATTGATTTTATGAGCCTAATTAATAATACCGTGTATCCCTGAAAATAAGACAGGGTCTTATTTTCTTTTAACCTCTGAAATAAGCACTTGAACTTATTTTCGTGGAGGTCTTATTATTTTTGAAGTGCAGGAGGCAGTGAACGTGGTGACCTCAGGGCTGTTGCTGTGTTGCAATATTTTGGGGAGGGCTTATTTTCGAGGGAGGGCTTATTTTAGCACATACAAAAGTCCAATTGGGCTTATTATCTAGGGAGGTCTTATTTTCAAGCAAACAGGGTATTTATATATGTGAAGTTGCAACGAGAAGGGAGAATAGCTAGTTTCCTCCACCTCTTCTGCTTTCTTGTTTCCCCTCCTCTCCCCTGTTACTCCACATTGTTTTCTTTCTTCAAAGGAGTCTTATAATTAGTCTTCCGTGCCTGATCTGAGTCTTCATGAAAAGGCCTACAGCCTCTGTAAAACTGGCAGCAAAATGGTATTTTCCAGCCTGGCGGAAAGTGGCAGGTAGAGAGCCAATTCATGCCTTTGTCTGAACAGCTGAGAGACTTGGCCACTATTCCGAGGTATACAATAACACAGACCAGTCTCATGTACAGATGAAGTAATGAGCAAGTGCCTGGAAATAATCTTTATACACCAATATGTAGCCGTGCTAGAAAGGAGGCGAGACACCCATATATGAACAGATGGACTCAAAAGCAATGATGGACTTAATTTTAACTTGGATTTGGAGCAGTGGTTCGTAATTCTTCTGTTCATCGTGCTTAAACCTGTGTTCTTTTCATCTATTAGGTTCAAAGGGCTGCTCATGCTTAAGGAGAACAGTCTTCTAGCAACACAGTGGAAACTGGGTAAAGGAAAGATTCTGAAGGTATGTAACCACTTTTTATTTCGTTGTTCGTTTTCACTTCTTCATCTACGATGGGGAGTGGTTGCGTGCCACTGTTTGAGTGAGCAAAGCTGCCTTTGTAGGTTTGTGGTGTACTGCAGTTGTTTCCATTCATGGGATCACTGTACGAAAACTCTGTTGGTTGAAAACTGTTTTCTTACACCTACAGCTTCGTAGATTCTGCTTTCAAGAACCAGTTGGCATTCTTTTGCTTTATGTACTGGGTGCATCCGGATGGAATGGGACAGGGGTGACAAACTTGGTTTCATTGAGGGCCACATCAGGGTTTTGTTTGACCTTGTGGGGGGGGGCTAGCTCAGCATCGCTCATCGAGGCTTCTTTTTCGGTTGTGACAGCCTCATGCAGACCTCTGCTAGCAAAAATGGAGCTGGGGGGGGGGACTGCAGGAGGCTGTCGCAGCTGAAAACTGGGCCAATGCGCATCCCCGAGCTCTCTTTTCCCTGATAGAGGGCTGCAGGAGGCTGAAAATATTGGCTCTCTTGGGCTCCATTTTTGCTGGCAGAAGCACTGTGGAGTAGTCCTTTACTGTTTCCGGGTTTATTTATTTATTTATTTATTTGTCTTGTATGCCGCCCACTCCCAGAGGACTCCGGGCGGCTCACAAAAGACAAGGGAAAGCGGGGAATGAGACAAAGACAACATATTAAAAACAAAACCAACATTCACAATTTCTGTGGAGGTAGATGCTTCTCAGCTCCCCCCAGCCTGCTGGAACAGCCAGGACTTGGTGGCTTTGCGGAAGGCCGGGAAGGTAGTAAGGATCCGGATCTCAACAGGGAGCTCGTTCCAGAGGGCCGGAGCTGCAACAGAGAAGGCCCTCCCCCAGGGAGTCGCCAGCTGACATTGGCTGGCAGATGGAATCCGGAGGAGACCCAACCTGTGCGATCTAATTGGTCTGAGAGAGGTAATTGGCAGGAGGCGGTCTCTCAGGTACCCAGGTCCGATGCCATGTAGGGCTTTATAGGTAGCGACCAGCACCTTGAAGCGGATTCGGAGACTGATAGGTAGCCAGTGCAGCTCGCGGAGGATAGGTGTAACGTGGGTGTACCTTGGTGCACCCACAATCGCTCGCGCGGCTGCATTCTGGACTAATTGGAGTCTTCAAACACTCTTCAAGGGCAGCCCCATGTAGAGTGCATTACAATAATCCAGTCTTGAGGTCACAAGGGCGTGAGTGACTGTCTGAAGGGCCTCCCGATCCAGGTAGGGTCGCAATTGGTGCACCAGGAGAACCTGGGCACCAATTGCCCCCATAGACCAGATCTAGCCACCTCGCCGAGCAGATTCGGCACATGGACCTTGAGTTTGACATGCCTAGATTGGGACAACTCACCACAGTCAACTCACCACAGGCAATTCATTGTGGCTCATTGTGGGACAATGTGCTTAACCAACTCGCCATGAGACAACGCACAGTGGGACAATTCAACAATTTAAATTATTTAAAATAATTGGAAAATTATTTACATTTTCACATTTTCAATTAAATTATTCACATTTAATTTTGTTCCCCCTTTTGCATCCTTTTTTAATGATTCTGTTCCATCATTTCTTTGATATTAGTGTAACTCTTATTCTGCGGGGAGTTGTGCTGTGGTAAGTTGATCAACATCTGTGCTGGTAACCAAATCTCTTTTCAAATATCAGTGTTTTTTTTTAAAAAAAGATGTTATTGGCTCGGAATAATGTCCAAAATGCCACTACTTTATTTGCTCTCAAGATGTATTATTTTCATCTAAATCCTAGTGAACTTGACAGGCAAAAAAAGAAATCTTCAAAGACAGAACCATTCTATCATTTTCTTGCACATCTTTTTCTTTTGCTTGGCTCAACCACTTACCAGTGTGTTTTATACTTGATTAAGATTAAATGGAATTTAAACAAATGTGTCTGCATGTCTTGGATCATTTCTGAGTCTGATATTGTTATGTTATGGACCCTAAAGGATTGGAAGAATAGTCCAGTTATAGTAATTTTGGAAGAAGAAAAAAGAACATGGCTTCATTTTATAGGATGTTTCAAGGAATATAGATTCTGTAGGAAGGCTTATATCAAAAGATAAGGTTAATAAAATTCATGTATATATTTCACAGTGGGAGAAAAGCCACTTAAAATCTCTTCCCTGTGCAAATGTTTTAGACTATCTATTTGGATAGCCTGTCATTGTGAATTATTGTTAGTTACAGGAAGTCCTCGACTTACAACCATAATTGAGCCCAAAATTTCTGCTAAGTGAAATATTTGTTACATGAGTTTGTCCCATCCACTTTGTGAGCTTTCTTGCCCAATTGTTGAGTGAATCACTGTAGTCGATAAGTTAGTAACAGGCTTGTTAACTGAATCTGGCTTTCCCATTGACCTTGCTTGGATCATATGACTTTGGTACACTGCAACGGTTGTATGTATGAGCCAGTTACCCAGCATCCGAATTTTGATCATTTCACCATAGGGATGCTGCAGTGGTCCTAAGTGTGAAAAATGGTCATAAATCACTTTTTTCAGTGCCACTAAATGAACTGTTGTCGGTAGAGGACTACCTATACCGTGATGGTGAACCTATGGCACACATGCCACAGGTGGCACACAGCCCTCTCTGTAGGCATGCGAGCTGTCGCCCCAGCTCAGCTGGCCAGCTGGCCAGCTGGTTTTCAGGTCTTTGCTGCGCATGTGCAGGAGGCAGAGCACATGTGAGAGATGCATGCGCATGGGGAGACACATGTATGGGGGTCACACACACATGCACAGGGGCTTGGTGAATGCACACATGTGCAGGGGTTGGGTGCATGCCAGGGGTCACATGCTCATATGTGAGGGTCCATGCAGGGGTCACGCACATGCGCAGGATGGGTTGCACAGGATGGTCATGATCACATACATGGTGCATGCGGTGGGGGGTCACACAGGCATTGCATTATGGGTGCGCATGCATGCTTTCGGCACTTGGTGACAAAAAGGTTAGCCATCACTGTGAAAATCTCTCAACTGACATCTATTATGCAATACTGTCAGAGATGCAGTATATGACATGCATTTAGTACTATTAGAAAGATCATGAGATTACACACAAAAAAAGAAATGCTACTATATGTTACAGTTTATGTTATTATACAGGTAGTGCTTGGGTTATGATCACAATTGAGCCCAGCATTTATGTTGCTAAGTGAAACATTTATTAAGTAAGTTTTCTCCATTTTACGACCATTCTTGCTACAGTTGTTAAGTGAATCATTGCATTTGTTAAGCTAGTATCTCAGTTGTTAAGTGAATCTGGATTCCCTATTGACTTTGCTTGTCAGGAGGTCAGAAATGGTGATTGCATGACTCTGGGACACAGCAACCGTCATAAACATGAATCCAGTCACCAAACACCTGAATTTTGATCACATGACTATGAAGATGCTGCAAAGGTTGTAATTGTGAAAAAGAGTCGTAAGTCACATTTCTCAGTGCCATTGTAACTTTGATCAGTCACTAAATGAACTGTTGTAAGTCAAGGACTACCTGTATATTGTATTTTTGTTATTAAGGAGGAGCGTGGGGTATTTGTCCCCCCCTTTTGTCTCAGATGTTAAATAAATAGGCTGGTTTTGTTTATATGTGCTCCCCTAAGGCCTATCTGCATATGGAGAAAATGCACAGATTTACATTTTCTCTATATGAAGCTAATGAATCTTATTGCAGTCTGCAGGCATCATATGGGGTTTTTTTCCATGTTAAAAATGATATTGTACAGTCATTAAACATAGGAGCTGGGGAATCAGTTCTTTAAAATTCACTTATGGCCTTAACTCAGGATTTCATAAAATGTAGTTGCATGTAAACCCTATAAGTGAACCAAATCAATTTGGAGCTACTACTCTTCTCAAGCTGCTCAACACAAAGGTTAATACAATTTAATAATACAATAGCAGAGTTGGAAGAGACCTTGGAGATCTTCTAGTCCAACCCACTGCCTAGGCAGGATACCTTATACTGTTTCAGACAAATGGCTATCCAACATCTTCTTAAAGACTTTGAGTATTGGGGCATTCACAACTTCTGGAGGCAAGCTGTTCCACTGATGTTCTAACTGTCAGGAAATTTCTCTTCAGTTCTAAGTTGCTTCTCTCATTAATTAGTTTCCACCCATTTCATCTTGTTCTACACTCAGGTGCTTTGGAGAATAGTTTGACTCCCTCTTCTTTGTAGCAACCCCTGAGATATTGGAACACTGCTATCATGTCTCCCCATGTCCTTCTTTTCATTAAACTAGACATACCCAGTTCCTGCAACCATTCTTCATATGTTTTAGTCTCCAGTCCCCTGATCATCATTGTTGCTCTTCTCTGTACTATTTCTAGAGTCTCCACATCTTTTCTACATCATGGCGACAAAAACTGAATGCAGCATTCCAAGTGTGGCCTTACCAAGGCATTATAAAGTGGTATTAACACTTCACGTGATCTTGATTCTATCCCTCTGTTTATGTAGCTAGAAATGTGTTGGCTTTTTTGCAGCTGCTGCACATGGCTGGCTCATATTTAAATGGTTGTCCACTGGGACTCCAAGATCCCTCTCACAGTTACTACTATTGAGCAAGGTACCACCTATACTGTACCTGTGTATTTTGTTTTTCTAGCCTAAATGTAGAACCTTACTCTTTTCACCATTGAATTTAATTTTATTAGATAGTGGCCAATGTTCAAGTTTGTCAAGATCCTTCTGAATCTTAAGCCTATCTTCTGGAGTGTTGGCTATTCCTGCCAGCTTGGTGTCATCTGCAGATTTGATGAGTTCACCATTTATTCCCTCATCCAATTCATTGATGAAGATGTTGAAGAGTACGGGGGCTAAAACAGGGTTCATTGTACTTAAATCCTTGAGTCTACACAAAATCTCTCTAGTGGATTCTAATGCTAACAAATTCATTTCAAGAGTATTTCGTCCTTAGTACAGTATTTTTTAATAATGCCGGTGCTAGTCTTGCTTCCAATTGAAGGGAAAATTGATTTTCAATCAGCTGAATAAATCACAGTGTGCTCCCATTTTTTTCATCTGCTATTGTTTTCTATAAATTGAAAGCTCTTGAATAAGGTAAAATGAAGAACACAACCTGTCCCCAAGCAGGAAGTAGTGAACAAGATGGATTTAACACCATTAATAGCTGTGATACAGCATTTTAAGATGTCATGAGTGACAATTTTTCAGTCACCAGGATTGTAATGTATTTTACACATTTGTACTGCCGCTTTCTCAAATCGCACTTTCTACAGGATACAAATTTTAACTAATTAAAGCAATTAAAAGGAAGTTTTAAATCCTGTTCATATTTCAGAGCTTTTCCTGTCAAGGTGTCACAGAACTTGGTGACAAAATTGTTTGCTGTCTCATGAATGGGACTCCTTCAGACAACAGTATAGGTCAGGGATGGTTAACCTTTTTGGAACCGAGTGCCAAAACTGGTGTGTGTGTGTGTGTGTGTGTTTGTGTGGTGTGGTGTGAGACGGAGCACTAGAACCCGGAAGAGAGCAGCGACCAGTTGTCCGGCGTGCATACGCTCAACGGAATCCAGAAAGGCAGCTGGCAAGGGTGCACGTGCACTAGCATCTGATAAGCATTTGGGAATCTCATTTAAAAGAATTTAAAAGTGAACTTTTAGAATCATGTTTAAAAGTGTGTGTGGGGGGGGAAGTATGTGTAGAAGTAAAACCTTTAATTTGAGGTTTAATTTTAATGATTTCCAAATTTCTGTTTTATCAAAATGGCAAGAATGTATATGAGAAGGTAGCTAGAAATTAGCCTGTTTGTGAGGCATCCAACCCATACCAAAATCAGGATGATAAAAATCGATGCTGCGAATGCCCTTTTGAGACAGGCACTTTGATTTGTGAAGATAAATTGCCCCTTGAGAATAACCATTTCATTTAGAGAGATCCAGTTATGTTTCTATATTCTTTATGGTCTAGATCAAGTTACCATAAACCCTTATGTTTAAAAATTTTCTTCCCCACCCTGAAGGTCAGCATATCCTTTACTTAGTGCCAAAGCATTGAAGCAGGACCTGCTTTTGTTGAGGACTGAAATAAACCAGTGAGTAGCGGTTATTTATTACCTATCTCCCTGCTTCGAGAAGTGTAAAGTATAAAGTATGACTTTTAATTAACAAGCACATTGTCCCTGTGCCTTGACGTGGAAAATTACATATCAGTTTCTGTACTGGTTAGCTGACTATGCCATCGTTCCCGGTGACAATGTATAATCACTTTCTCCGTTTTCCATCATCTGTTTTTTTGGCTTTTCCTACTACATGGTTAATTAGCAAACTGTAACAAATGAGCAGAGATGATTGTATGCAAGAAGTGACCATATTCCATCACATGCTGTTGGGCTGCAATCATTTGCCAGCCCATTGATGTTTGCTAATCTTTTGAAATGCGATTTCCATGTTTATATTCTGCTAGTGAATCGAGTTTGGCAAGTCAAATACGTTGGCAAAGTCAAATAAGTTGGAGAAGCAAAGCGACCTGAATTCTCTTGGAAGCTTTTGAAGGCTGCTTCACTTTGTAATGAGATTCATTATAATGGGGAAAAAATCTGGCTAATTATTAATAGGGAGCCTTTGAGGAATTGTGGTTTATAAACTCTTTCTTGGTGCCAACTTAAGAAATATGGTAGCTGCTAATATTTAGCTACTAAATCCCGAAGACAGGCAGGGGCAAGAAAGAAAAATGGAAGTACAAGCATGTGGAGAATTGAAAGAAGGTATTTAGGTGGAGTTGGTGTCATTCTTTCTTGTGTTAATTAAATACAGAAAAATAACATTCATGAATGCTACAGCAAGAGTCATATGAGAAAATTAACCAAGCATAACATTCTGAAAGTCTACGCAGGTCATACCTAGCGCTATTGGTTGTAGATTAGATGACAGCAAATCTACTGCCTTTCAGATGAGCTAATATTCCTATACATTTTTGAGGGATGAGGGCACGATTCCTCATGGACTTTGGAAGCTATATGGACAAATCTTGGCAATTATTTGAGAAGTGGTTTATCTTCCTAGGGCTAAGAGAAAGTGGCTGGCTCAAAATCACTGAGTTGGTTTCCATCTCTAAGAGCTGGACGAGACCTCATAATCTCCCTACTTTTAGTACAGCACCTTTAACCATTAAACCAAACTGGCTTTTTAAAAATATAATTCTGAGAAATACAGTCCAAACACATCAGAAAGTTTACAGGTGTATATTAGGTAGAATTCATCAGTAGGCAGATTGGAGAATATGTAATAATATGTAGGAATAACCTTGGAAGGTGCTTTTTTCCAAAAGATGCTGCCTAGGGTGACAGCTTAGTCCACAGGAAGATAGCGGGAGGGGCAAGAGGCTCAGAAAACAGGGTAATTTCTCAGGGTGAAAAGGAGGGGGGGATGGAATTTGGAATTTCAGACATGCAAGAATCTTAATATTTACAGATAAAGTAGAATTAACTCATCTGGTGGTGTTTCTTGTCTGATCCATCTCATAAGGCTGACGGGATCTGTCTAATGGGCAGTCAGTGAGTACTAAGGACACACTGCTTCAAGAATAAGAATAATGGTTAAACTCTCTTTTTATGACCCTATAATCCATTAATTTTGAGTCATAAATTTCAAAGTCATTGTTTTTGAAACAGAACCAAGTTCAGATAATGTCCTTTAATAAAATCTTATACAATTTCACTAAGAAAGTAATGTCTATTGTCCCTTATAGTTAAACAAGGATATTGGTTGTAACATACCACCCACTCTGATCAAAGTTTCAGAAACAAAGAGGCAATTTATTTTTGGCTTATTCTCTAATTTAGCCTGCCTCCTAGTCTACCTCAGTTGCTTATAAATTGGTAGTAACAGTGATTCACAAGGCCAACTTGTCAGCAGAAGTCTAATCCAAGTGTTGATAACTCAGATGCTTTATATCAGGGGTGTAAAACTCAAGGCTCCGGGGCTGGATCTGGCCCGCAGGGTACTTAGATCTGGTCTACGGGGCTGTCATGGAAACAGCAAAGGACTGGCCCGTGGTGCTTCTGCTAGCAAAAACTGAGCTCCATTTTTACTGGTGAAGGGTTGCAGGAGGCTATGGCAGCCGAAAACAGAGCTCGAGAGCCCATTTTCACTGCCAAAGCTCTTGGGCCACCACAGGCACCCACGACACAAGTGATGTTGAGCTGGCCATGCCGCCCCCCCCCCCCAAGGTCAAACACAACACTGGTGTGGCCCTCAATGAAATTGAGTTTCACAGCCCTGCTTTACATCTTGATCCTACAAACTTTGATAGTGAATCTGAATAATCTTTATGGGCTATAAAATTCTCCTTTTTATTCTTTACTTTTAAGCATCAGTTTCCAAGTCTGCCTTGCAAGATCCTCTAAATTGAAAGTTTTAGGTGTCCTCTAAATATATTTTATTACATCTCTGAGAAGTATTATGCTCCCTGAGAATTGTGAGTTTATCACAATTACAAAGGCAACACATAGGTCAGTGTTTCTCAACTTTGGGAACTTTAAGGTATGTGGACTTCAACTCCCAGAATTCCCCAGCCAAGAGAAATACTGACATAGGCTTATGGTTGAAAGCAAAATTTAAGACCGAATCAGTGATTTTGAATTTGTGTTATATTTGAGTTTCTTTTTTATAATCAACCATGCACATTCACGCACACCCACATTATGTTTAAGCAGCCTATTTGTGACCTTAATAAATTGTAAATACACCACCTAGTGTTTGGAATTAGATAGCTAAAATAATTAAGTAAAGATACCGATTTGGTCATAGAATTATTCTCCCTGCAGTTTTGGTTTTGTACTATAAATATAACATTCTATTGTACCTAGAGGTTTGAATTGAATATTGTATATATTTGAATATTGCATATATTAGAGGGGGTGACAAGTGTTAGTATGTGTTTCAAATAACATTTTAGTTCTTAATATATATAATCAACTTATACCAATTATTTTAAGATGATGGAGATTTTGCTTCTTAACTCCATCTTTTATGTTTATTTTTCTGAATTGTGATATCTTCATTACAAGCTCATCTGAAACTACGATGTTTACCATTGCAAAAATAAGCATTTGCATCAATATGGTTTAAAAATGTCCAGTAGCAAATTACAATTAAACCTTTATATTCTGTGTGTGCTGGCGATTTGGGGTTGGGTGTTCATCATAATGTCTTCTACCCATTAAATTAATGATATATTTAGATATTTTGTGTTGGCCTATCAGCTGCCAGCCCCTATAGCAGCCGAATTGGAGGAGGAGGAGGAGGAGCTGGCAGCATCAGGGCAACGAGAGAGAGAGAGAGAGAGAGAGAGAGAGAGAGAGAGAGAGAGAGAGAGAGAGAGAGAGAAAACGAGAGAGAGAAAACGAGAGAGAGAAAACGAGAGAGAGAAAACGAGAGAGAGAACGAGAGAGAACAAACAGCCCCCAAGTCTGGAGGTGGCTGATGAAGAAGAGGAGGAACAGCTGGGCCCAGTGCCTGACATACGGCTGCGCTGATGGCAGAAAAGGAAAAGTGCAGTGGAAAGCTGTGGGCCAATCCTGGGGAAGGAAGAGCCATGATTTAATAGTTGCATTTTGAACTACTGAAGAACAACGTTCTCATGCTAGCTTTTTTTGATTTATGTGAGAAGCTCAGACATGTTGCTATTGATTCATTTCTTATTTGTGACTAGGTATTTCCTGTTTGTAAAGGGGGCCTTATCAAATTTGACTGAGTAAACCTTTCCAATTCATTGGCTCCCAGCTTGTCTCTTTCATTTGCTGTGCCTAGATTTTAAGGCGTAATATTTATTTATATGAGCATCTTCCTTAAAAATTAAAAATGCGATTCTTCAACTTTCTACTCCTGCAGGGAGAAAATGGGATGGCACATTGGGCCTTGTGGATACCTGCCAAAGTTTGGGCAGCTGTAGAGGATCTTTTTACTTATTATTTACTTACTATTGGAATCTCCTGACTCTGGGGTTTGTTCTTTCTCCTTGCTAGTATAACATGTCTGGGTAACATTTTCAAGTATGTACGCAGTGACCAAAATGAAGAGATAATGTCTCCTAGACTTTTCTTCAGTTTGCTTCTCACTCTTTATTTCAGCGACACTATATTTGTCACTTTTCCCATTTCCCAACTGTTAAAAGTCTTGCCACCGTCTCACATAAATGATGCTGTTGTCATTAAAGATAAAGGTTCCCCTCACATATATGTGCTAGTCGTTCCCGACTCTAGAGGGCAGTGCTCATCTCCGTTTCAAAGTCGAAGAGCCAGCTGTGTCTGAAGATGTCTCCGTGGTCATGTGGCTGGCATGACTAAATGCTGAAGGTGTACAGAATGCTGTTACCTTCCCACCAAAGGTGGTTCCTATTTTTCTACTTGCATTTTTTATGTGCTTTCGAACTGCTAGGTTGGCGGAAGCTGGGACAAGACAGTAGCTCACTCTTATGCTGCACTGGGGATTAGAACTGCCGACTTTTCTGATCGACAAGCTCAGTGTCTTAGCCACTGAGCCCTTGCTGCTGTCATTACAGTGTCCTAATTAAGAATGGTAGATGCTCTAAGATCATGCATGATTTATCAAATGCAGATAAAATGCATATTATATTAAAAGATCTAAGAGGGTCCTGAAACAATTAGTAATAGAAATAAGGCATTAAATGGCTTCTAGAATCCATAGCTATCCATGTTACTAAAATACTATATTGCAGCCTTTTTGTAGATATATGAACATTGGTTGCTGTTCTGACCCAGCCTTCACAAGTAGTGATAAGTCATTCACTTGCAAGTAAAACAAATCCCCTTTTATAACAGGGCAGCCAGTCTTTTATTCACAGGGATTAAGAAAAAAAGGAAACGTAATTAGTCCCCACAAACCTGGGTTTATCCAAGAAATCTGAATTGCTTGTATACTAGAAATGAACGGTTGCATGTGACAACTGGCCATTCCCAAACCCCTCCTATTCATTTCCCAGCCCTGAGGGGGACTGGATGTTGTCTGCCGTTTGCCTCTTCCTGAGAGTCGGCTTACTGCTTTCCATTGCTGTCCTCTCTTTTCCTCTCTGTGCATACTCACTCCAGGGATGGACCCCATCTGCTCCCCCTCCCCCCAGTCAGCTCAGCCCCAAGACAGCTGCCGGTCCACCTGCGGGAGGATGGAAGGCCCTGTCTCTCTCTCCACCTTCTCAAACTCTGCAGCTATCTCTGCTGGCAGCTGATGGGCCACAACAGTCGCAAAAAAAGTGAATGGTTACCTCATCATCATATAAAGAGCCATGTTTTCTGATAATGATTGGTCTCTTATTCCATCAAACTTCTGGATCCTCAGGAGTTCAGGAAATTAATGATTTTTGGGGGGAGGAAAGTACAATTCTCATCTGAAGAGAATCAATCCACTTACCAGCTATTTCTCTAAATTCTTGCAATCGTTTTGCAACCAAACATAACCCTCATTCTAAATTACTTCGACACGTGTCCACTCCTGTTCCTTTTTCTTGACTGCTGCCTAGGACTTCAAATTGGCACCTTATCCTGTATCTTATCCTTCAGCCTTCTATAGTTATGGGTTGCGGTTTTGCAACTTTGATCCTCTATTACTTGATGTGGTGCTTGAATGTTAGTTTCATGGAGTGTGATAAAGGGTTTAATATTTGAATATGTGGATATTCCCCGATTTTTTTTTCTGATAGTAAAGATCCTTTGGTGGAATCACTTTAAAAACTGGGTGGTTTAATGCAACAGGCAGAAGTGAGGGAAGGAGCCAAGAATAAATGTCCTTTTATAAAACATAATACTTGTTTAGAAAATCTATACTCCTTAAGAAACATTAACTGTCCATGACTGCTAAGGTCTTCCTTTCTTGATAGAGGTAGTACTAAGTTCTTTTTCAATACAGGTAGTACTGAGTTCTTTTTGTCCTTGAATAAAGCTATTAAACCACTCTCAATATACATACAGTGCTTTTAGTTTACAGGGATATATTGTCTATGCCAACAAATCTCAATATACACTTGAAAATGTTCTAAAATTCCATGCCACTTACAAACGATGATCTGTTTAGCACGTAATCACACACAGTTGTTAATACACTAGGTCAGGAAAGACTTAAGTTCCAGTTGGAACTGGAACGTAGATACCTTGAACTTTCAAAAGTACAAGATATATTTTTTCTGCTTGTCTGCCAGTGGCTATTTATGCTGGAAGTGCAATACAGAATTCTTGTTTTAAAATCAAGACTGTCATAAATCAGAGTTAGTAAATGAACCTAATACTTAAATACTAAATTAGTCTCCTGCAGTTCACATACTTAGTTCACATACATTATTCTGAATGAACTTATCATTCAGAAGAATGATAAAATGACACCACGATTTCTGATTTTTTACCATCACTGTCTTCTGTTTTACTGTAGAAACCAACAAAGGTTGCAAGGCATCTGATTGGGAAGGTGGGCCAAGTGAACCTTTTATGAACATGAAAAAATTCATTACTTTACTTGCTTCTTTTTGACTTACTTCTAGGGGAATTCCTCTAGAAAAATCCCAGTGAGAATTATGCTATTGTGTTCTTTGATTTTTTTGCATTAAAGTTTAGTGCTTCATCTACCCTAATTATTACAATTCAGGGGAATAGTGACAGGCATTTTGGTTAATAGTAATTGTATAAAATGGTACTTGTAAAACACTTAGATGCCTGGTCTATTCCATAGACTGAAAAACAGTTTAGATAAATGCTGGAAACTTAATTTTGCTATTTTGCATTAGAGCATTATTATATGATAAAAAATAAAATTAGATCCAAGATTTTGCTTCACTGTACAAGAGATTATCTGGAAGCCTGTAAAGAAGATCATTTATGAAGAGTACTGGGCCCAAGACGGGACCTTGTGGTACCCCACTGCTTACTTCCACTCCATTTAGACATAATAACATTAAGGACTACTTGTTGAGTACGGTTTTGTCAGGCTTCTCAGCCAGTTACAAATCCATCTGGTGGTGATGTTATCTATCCCACTTTTTTCTAGCTTAACAGGAAGTAGGTTGTGGTCTAGTTTATCAAATGCCTTGCTGAAGTCTAAGTATACTATCTCCACAGCATTTCACTGATCTATTAATTTAGTCACTTTGTCAAAAAATGAAATAAGATTGGTTTGGCCTGATCTGTTTTTAACAAACCCATGCTGGTTTCTAATTATAACTTTATTATTTCTAGATGTTGGCAGATCTGTTTTTTTATTATATTCATTATATTTATAGGGAACGTTTTTCATGTCTTAGATGCTGGTGGTCCAGAGACTGTCCCAAGTTGCCGCTGGATGAATTGAATATGCAATGTGTGCAAAATGTAGATGTGAAGATTCAGTTTTCTTAGAATGAAAAAGAATGAGGGTGAAAGTTCATTCTCCGAGCTTTAAACAGAAGGACACTGACAACACTGACAATGACATCAGCTAAACTCCAGTGAAGATGTTACCTAGCCTGGTAATGAAACATTTGGAAATCAACCTCCAAGCTTGGAGAACGAACCTTCACCCTCATCCTACACCTGAGCTACAGATATTCACTACTGTTGCAGGAAAAAGTGTGTGTGTGAGAGAGAGAGAGGAAGGGGGGGGGGGAAGAGGGAGAAAGTTTAGTTGCAATAATATAATTGTATAATGATGGGACCAAGATTTCTGTATTATTTTTTTACCAATGCATATGGCAACACTCATTTAAGTTTATTTGAACTGAGTGTCTACCAAAGCTGTAACTGAACTTATTTGGGCCTCATGGGTTACTGTTATAGAAATAAATGTTGACTTTACTGTGAGCAAAATACATTTTTAGAAAAGTATGACCCGGTATTCTGGGTGGCGGGGGGGAGGGGGAACGACACTGCTCCCCCCCTCCAAACCCCTAAATCATTCAACTCCTGAATGCTTTGAAGACATTCAGTTGGGCTAATTTTGACTGCTCTTGGGCAGATGAACTATCTGGCTGAAAAGCTATGAATCTGTTTTTAGTACATTTATTTGTTTAATTTTATATTACTACTAGAACAGAGACAGTAACTATTTATACAGTTGTGAAGATACGCTTCTTGAAAACACAAATAATACTATTTTTTTTGAATAAACGTTACATTTCAGACTCCCAAACCCCATTTCAAACATTTTATATATAAAATAACATGGATGCAATTATTATTGCTTATAGAAAGGTGTTGATTCTTCTATTGTGGATTTAAAAAAATCTACCAAACCTAACTCAAGATGTTTCTGTGAAAAGAAAGGAAATTGTGAGTACTTTATTATATGAATCACTAGCCGATAGCCCGTAATTGCCTAGGTATTTATTTATAGGAGGAAAATGTCCAGACCAAATGTAATTTCTAATGTTGGATTTTCCCCCTTACCGGAGGGAGCCACCTTGTGGAGTATTGTCAAGCCGTTACCATGGAAACTCCATTGTGCTCTACAGTAGAAGCCAGTATGGCACAACAGGCTGTATCTTAACAGAACACCCTCTTGAGGGGTGTTAGGGGTGTCTTACCTCCACAGTATTTCTTTCCAGAGAATAAATCCTCTGTGTACAAAGTTTGGTTGAAATTGTTCAAGGTGTTCCAGAGTTATGCTGGAAAACACACACACACACACACACACACACACACACACACACACCAGGAAATTTCTCCTCAGTTCTAAGTTGCTTCTCTCCTTGATTAGTTTCCACCCATTGCTTCTTGTTCTACCTTCAGGTGCCTTGGAAAATAGTTTGACTCCCTTTTTGTGGCAACCCCTGAGAAATTGGAACACTGTTATCATGTCTCCCCTAGTCCTTCTTTCTATTAAACTAGACATCCCCAGTTCCTGCAACCGTTCTTCATATGTTTTAGTCTCCAGTCCCCTAATCATCTTTGTTGCTCTTCTCTGCACTCTTTCTAGAGTCTCCACATCTTTTCTACATCGTGGTGACCAAAACTGAATGTAGTATTCCAAGTATGGCCTTACCAAGGCATTATAAAGAGGTATTAACACTTCACGTGATCTTGATTCTATCCCTCTGTTTATGCAGCCTAGAACTGTATTGGCTTTTTTGGCAGCTGCTGCACACTGCTGGCTCATATTTAAATAGTTGTCCACTAGGACTCCAAGATCCCTTTCACAGTTACTATTATTGAGTAAGGTACCACCTATACTGTACCTGTGCATTTCGTTTTTGTTGCCTAAATTTAGAACTTTACTCTTTTCACCATTGAATTTCATTTTATTAGATAGTGCCCAATGTTCAAGTTTGTCAAGATCCTTCTGTATCTTGAGCCTATCTTCTGGAGTGTTGGCTATTCCTGCCAGCTTAGTGTCATCTGCAAATTTGATGAGTTCCCCATTTATTCCTTCATCCAAATCATTGATGAAGATGTTGAAGAGTACTGGGCCTAAAACAGAGCCTTGGGGTACTCCACTGCATACTTCCCTCCATGTAGATGCAGTTCCATTGAGGACTACATGTTGAGTGTGGTTGATCAGCCAGTTACAAATCCATCTGATGGTGATGCTGTCTAACCCACATTCTTCTATTTTATCTAGTAGTAGGTTATGGTATACTTTATCAAATGCCTTACTGAAGTCCAAGTAAACTATATCGACGGCATTCCGCTGGTCCACTAATTTTGTCACATTATTAAAGAATGCAATAAGATTAGTCTGGCATGATCTGTTTTTGACAAACCCCATGTTGGATTTTAGCTATTACTTTGTTTGCTTCTAGGTGTTCGCTAATTCGTTGCTTGATTATCTTTTCCAGAATCTTTCTTGGTATTGAGGTCAGGCTGATAGGTCTGTAGTTTCCTGGATCTTTTTTCCCCCTTTTTTGAAGATGGGAACCACATCAGCTCATTTCCAGTTTTCTGGTAGTTCCCCGGTGCTCCAGGATCTCTGAAAGAAATAAGTTCAGTGGTTCTGAGATCTCATCTGCCAGTTTCTTCAGAACCCTGGGGTGTAATCCATGCGGTCCTGGTGATTTGAACTCATCTAGGGTAGACAGGTGCTCACTTTCCATTTTCTTCCCTATTTCAACTTGTGTTCCTAATCTGATTTTTGTGGTGCTGTTTTTGATTGATTGGACTGTTTTATCCCTTTGTGTAAAGACAGATGCAAAACATGAGTTAAATATTCTACTTTCTCCCTGTTGCTTGTCACCTTCTTGCCACTTTTTCCC
This sequence comes from Thamnophis sirtalis, assembly GCF_051295495.1. Taxonomy (NCBI): domain Eukaryota; kingdom Metazoa; phylum Chordata; class Lepidosauria; order Squamata; family Natricidae; genus Thamnophis; species Thamnophis sirtalis. The sequence goes on from NW_028261390.1 coordinate 16,346,506, forward strand.
AGCATGGACCAAAAAGTGTCATGCATCTCTCTCTCTCTCTCTCTCTCTCTCTCTCTCTCTCTCTCTCTCTCTCTCTCTCTCCCCCTCCCTCTCTCTCTCTCTCTCTCTCTCTCCCCCTCCCTCCCTCCCTCCCTCTCTCTCTCTCTCCCTCCCTCTCTCTCTCTCTCTCTTTCTATCTCTCTCTTTCTATCTCTCTCTTTCTATCTCTCTCTCTCTCTCTCTCTCTCTCTCCCTCCCTCCTTCCCTCCCTCTCTCTCTCCCTCTCTCTCTCTCTTTCTATCTCTCTCTTTCTATCTCTCTAGCTCTCTATCTCTATCTATCTATCTATCTATCTATCTATCTATCTATCTATCTATCTATCTATCTATCTATCTATCTATCTATCTATCTAATATCTATCTCTATCTATCTATCTATCTATCTATCTATCTATCTATCTATCTATCTATCTATCTATCTATCTATCTATCTATCTATCTATCTATCTATCTATCTATAATGTAACTCATATAAATAAATATACAGCCCATTTTGTAGGACCTTTTATCTTGTAAAAAAAAGTGTGTACAAAAAAAAGTTAATGTACAGTTTGTCCTCAACTTACAACCACACTTGAGGCCAACATTTCTGAGTTGTGTCCCAACACAACTCATAAGGGAGTTGCCCCATTTTAGGACTTTTCTCACCAAAGCTGCTAAGCTAATCACTGCAGTTATTGTTAGTAACACGGTTGTTCAGTGAATCTGCCTTCCCCATTGACTTTGCTTGTCAGAAGGTCACACAAGATGATCACATGACCCCAGGATACTGCAACAATCATAAGTACAAGCCAGTTGCCAAGCATCTGAATTTTGTTCACATGATCATTGGTATGCTGCAATGTTCATAAGTGTGAAGAATGGTCCTAAATCAGTTTTTTTTAAGTAATTTTGAATAATCATTAAATGAATGGTTGTAAGTCAAGGGCTATCTATAGGGGGGAAAGTCCCAATTTTGGATGAAACTCAGTGGATGGTAAGGGGAACCAGTTTTACTTGGCACTTGCTTGAATTGAACAATATAGCTTTATTATTATTATCTATTCACAATAATTTAAAATCATGGATTTAGCTGGCATTGGCCTTCATATTTGTCACGTTTTCCCCAAGAATCTAGGATGTCTTAATGTTTATGTGCAGTTTACATATAAATGGCATAGTATATATGCAGATGTAAGCAGTATGGACTTCGACAATTGACTGATGCTCAAAAGTTTTTGGAATGGCACTCTGTTGCTGTTAACTGCTGGTATATTCACGGCTGGCTTATGCCATAATCTTTCAATTTTCATTTTCATATCTTGATACTTTGTGTTTTTCTCTAATTCTTTGGGTTCTATTCTATTATACCTTGATATTGGCACATCAGTTATTCACATTTTCTTCTTTTCAACCACAGTTAAATCTTGTTACAAGCCAAGATTATATCATCTTACTTTCAGAAACTCTACAGTATTTTAACCTTATGGTTAATTAGCCAAACATTTAGACTAGATTTGGCACTATTATCCACCTAATATGATTATTATTATTGGTAAGAGGATATCAATAATCCATCTGAATTAACATTATTTGCTCTGATAGTTCTTCAGAGTATAAGAACTTTCATTTCCGTTTCAATCCATATATTGCAGTACAAGTCACCACAATTAAAACTTAAGGGCCTAAATTTTGAGCTGTATTCTACTACACCCATGATACTTTGATCTTGTGCAACATAGATCGGTAACATTCAAAGGACAATATAGTTTGGGTGCCCTAAAGCTTTTCCCAGGAAAGAATAGATTTGCAGTATGAGAATATTTTGTTTTATCCTCTGTTGTTGCTGGATGTCAGCAACAGTAGATAACAGTAGATAATAGTCACTCACGCCCTCGTCACCTCAAGACTGGATTACTGCAACGCGCTCTACATGGGGCTGCCCTTGAAGAGTGTTTGAAGACTTCAGTTAGTCCAGAATGCAGCTGCGCGAACGATTGTGGGTGCACCTAGGTACACCCACGTTACACCTATCCTCCGCGAGCTGCACTGGCTTCCCATTGGTCTCTGAACACGCTTCAAAGTGCTAGTCGTTACTTTTAAAGCCCTACATGGCATCGGACCTGGCTACCTGAGAGACCGCCTCCTGCCAATTACCTCCCATAGACCGATTAGATCGCACAGACTAGGCCTCCTCCGGATTCCATCGGCCGGCCAATGTAGGCTGGCGACCCCCCGGGGGAGGGCCTTCTCTGTAGCTGCTCTGGCCCTCTGGAACGATCTCCCTGTTGAGATCTGGACCCTTACTACCCTTCCAGCCTTCCGTAAAGCGACGAAGACCTGGCTGTTCTGGCAGGCCTGGGGCTGTTGAATTGTCCAGCCCCACCTTAGGTTGTGAATGTTGTTGCAATTTTAAACTGTTGTTTTTATTTTTGTATCCCCCTTCCCTTTTTTTATTGTAAGCCGCCCGGAGTCTTCCGAGAGTGGGCGGCATACAAAAATAAATAATAATAATAAAATAATAATAAACTAGTCCAGATAATCAACTCCATAGGAAGACTATAATAACGAAATTGTGCCAGTCTGATTGTGCTTTAGCCCCTCCCCCTTCTTATATTCCAGTGAATCAGGAATGTGCCTGATGTTAATGTTTTTATTGTTCATAAATTATGGGAATATTGGTTCGATGCACAGATATTCTAGGTCCGTGATGGCAAACCTATGGCGTGGATGCCAGAGGTGGCACACAAAGCCCTCTCCGTGGGCACGTATGCCATTGCCAGTAGTTCTACTGGTTTCCGGTTTTTGTGGGTGCTTGAGCGGCAGAAAACGGCCTGAAAAATGGCCAAAAAAACCAGGCCATTTTTGGGCGTTTTTCAAGCAGTTTTTTTGCACACCAGCCATCTGGTCTTCGTGGGCACTGGAGCTCCAGAAAATGGCCTTAAAAATGCCCCCAAAACAGGCTGTTTTCTGGGCCATTTTTCAGGCCCTGTTCAGCCTGTTTTTTGGACCAGAAAATGAGCTGAAAACAACTTGAGAAACAGCCTGAAAATGGCCCAAACAGAAGCCATGCGTGTGCCGGCCAGCTGGTCTTTGGGATTCTAGCTCTCTGGCACACACACACACATGCACGCATGCACGTTCTGGTGCGGAAAAGGCATCACTGTGCTAGGTTATCAGTGAACAGTTCTTTAACTGATATTTTGTAAAAGGAATCACCTTTGGGGCAGCGGTTATTATCTTTTCAGGAGAAAAAGCCAGACCTTTAACTCTGTACTTAACTAGGCAAATATAAGACGACTTGCCTTTCCTTAACATCTGTTGCATGACCTCCAGGAAGCGATGAGGTGAGTTTGAAGCTTGACTGGAAGGTTGTTCAAATCATGCTAATAATTATCTTTGAAAGACATTTTGTGTTTCATGGCTGCATCAGCAAATATGCGCCTTAACAATAAAGCAGCCTGTAGAAATTTGAGAGCATGTTTCATCCAGAGGTTAGCCATTATTTAAGCCTCGTGATTTTACACCATATTGACTAATGAAGTATCTTTCTTGGGTGGGAGAAAATGTGAGAAGACTTCTTTATATGGCTGGTTGCAACCTGAATGCTTTATACTTTAAATAGAAATCGGATTTTAAAATCATATAGGTAGGTAGGTAGGTAGGTAGGTAGGTAGGTATATGTATAATATATAATTATACATTATATCATTTATCTACAGGTTGATACATGTGTATAGTTTTCTTCAAGATTCTTAATAAAAGTTTAAAACTTGGAGAGAAATAACCATGCAGTGTAGCTCCAGTGTAATAAAAGTTTCCAGACCTTGGATGTAGCTATAGGACATTAGAGACCATACCTACATTATGTGTTCAACTCACCAAATTTCAATTTGGCTTCTTTCATAATTTTCTTATACTGTTCTTTTTCATTTCTTTGTTAGCCAGAATTCAGCTTCTACAATGACTCTTTGAGGCTTCAGTTGTCATGACTTTTAGATGACAGACTCACACTAGGAGAAATCAGCTTCTAAGTTCTAGAACAGAGATTGACAATGTTTTTGTCTGTAAAGCCTGGGAGCTGTTATGTGATGGCTTATGAGCAAATGTATAGTAGCAATGAGAAAATCATGAGAAAATTTACAGTAGAAAACTGGACTCAGCAAGTGAAGGCCCCTGCTCAATTAAATGTTTTGCTGAGAAACAGAAATGTTGTACTCAATTGTGATCAAATCTCAAGGACTAACTGTGCTGCCCAGAGTTTCATTAATGCATTTTGGGGTTTATATATTTATATACATAAAGGTAAAGGTAAAGGTTCCCCTTGCACATATGTGCTAGTCATTCCCGACTCTACAGGGCATTACAAAGCCGAAGAGCCAGTGCTGTCTGAAGACGTCTCTGTAGTCATGTGGCTGGCACAACTAAATGCTGAAGGCGCACAGAATGCTGTTACCTTCTCACCAAAGGTGATTCCTATTTTTCTACTTGTATTTTTACATGCTTTCGAACTGTTAGATTGGCAGAAGCTGGGACAAGTAACAGCTCACTCCGTTATGCGATGCTAGGGATTCAAACCACCGAACTGCCGACCTTTCTGATCAACAAGCTCAGCGTCTTAGCCACTGAGCCACCGCGTCACTTATGTATATACATATATATCCTAAATAAATAATACAGTAAAGAAGGCTTGGGCATTCAGAAAGAAATATCACCTAAAATATATTTAAAGCTAGCATGTAATTGAAATACACATTTCTGCATTTGGCATAAGTGTGTTTTGGGGGAAAGATAACACTAACTATTGAAGAGAGTCAGGGTGGCAAGTTAATTGAACTTTGTTGGCCTTTGGGTTTCCATTGTTCTCTTTATCATCATATTGTTCTATGTTTGGAGATCAAAATCCCATGTGTAATTGGTAACCTGACAAGCCAATTAAATGTAGAGAATGGCTGAATAAATAAATATATCACCAAAGACAAATGTTTCTTCAGTGTTTTATATAGCCTTGGGAAAGGAGAGAATGTTTGTGGGACCTGACATGAGTAGAGAATGAAATGGTCAGTTGACTCTAAAGTACTAATGAGTTAATCCGTCATTATTTCATGGGTCTCTCAGAGGACAAGGAGAATAACTACGTCCTGTAATCATTCTTGTTAATTCTCATTTGAAAGACAAATAAATCAAACTAAGAAAGTGTCAAAATGTATATGTGGTATTTACCAGAAAGGAGCACAGCTTGAAGGGTGTGTGTGTGTGTGTGTGTATCAGCACAAATGCAACACACACAAACACACGTATGTATGTATGTATGTATATATGCAGGTCTTGGCGTATTTGGGTCTTTTCCTGTGTAAGATTGACAGTATCTTGCCGACGTTTCGATGAGGTCACACTCGTCATCTTCAGGCTAGTGCATTTGGCTTCATGCTTGTGCGAGCAAAACATGATCGGAGCTGCCGTTTTTCTATAAATATAGGTGGGTGGGTGTGGAATGTTGGCTTTGTTGCTTTAAACGGATTGGTTGGCTGTGTTGTCACATCTTGATTGGTTGATGGAATTGATGTTTGGTGAAGGTGATTGATGATGGTGTTCTGTGTTGTTCTGGGTCCTGGGTTGGTTTTTGTGGCTGGGACTCGTTTATTAACTAGGGCTAGTTTCCAGATGTCTGGTGGGTGGGAGGTATCATCACGTTTATTCATGTTGTGGGGGTGTTTCTCTATTTCGATAGCTTCCATAATTCTCTTTTTGAAGTGTTCAGTTTTGGAGAGTAATCCTATCTCTACGAGGAGGAAACCTTCCTGCTGACCAGGACCTATGAAAAACTCGAAGTCTGAAGAGCCACCATCTTATGTGACCTCACATTCCTGTGCAACTGCCGAGACAAAAATGTGATCCCCACATGTTCTCCATAGTGAGGGGAGGAGTATCCTGGATGGGTTGACCTTGTCCTCTCTTGACTGGACTGAGTCAGATAAGCTGTTAGCCATGCCTTGGCCACCAGGCTCCACCCAGTTATCGACTCAGTCCATCAACGGATGGCTGTGTTCATCCTGAGATCCTGAAGAAAGGAAAAACTTGAAATTGCTGCAAAAGTGATCAAAATTGCCTTCACGCTGCCTGATCAATCACTAGAGGCTGAGGAAACCCCCAGAAGGGGTAGAAAGCCCACGCAGCAACCACTAAGGCGGCACGCAGTTCAGGTCACAGAGCGAGACCCAGGGTACTAAGTGAAGACTCTCACCAAAGACAGGCAAGTGAGCTCCGCAGAGGCCCCAGTAGCATGGGCAACGCCCAAGGAGGCTCTAAGGGTACCGGAGCACTCCCCCACTCCCCTCAGGGGTTGAGTGACGAACCACGGCTTTTTAAAACGCCCCAGAGGGCCTGTGCTTGCAGCAATCATCAGAGAACAAGGTGAGAGCCAGAGAGGCCCAGAAAGAGCTGTGGGAGGCAGGGGGAGGCAAGAGAGAGAGCCCCCAGCAGCAGTGGAAGTCGCGTGGCAGCCTACAAAGGCACAAGCCATTTCCATGTGCTCCAGCAAAGAGGAGCTTTTTGAATTTGGAGCTGGGGGCCATTTTTGAAACCACATGGTCCAAGATGGTGGCCCCCAGCAGCTTAGAAGAGGCTGGCAGCAGCCAAGCCTCTCAGCCCTGCAGCAGCAACCACCGGAGGCACTGAGGAGCCCTTAAAAAGGTTAGAGACCATCGCAGAGGCATTAGCCAAGGGCGGGGGAAGCAAGCAAAGGCCAAAAGGAGGTATATCTCCATCAAGGGGGCTAAAGAGGCAGGCTGTGGATCAATCCCCCCCCAGCCTACCTCCAAGTATGAAAGGCAGAGGCATCTGTCACAAGGTCAGCAGCAGGAACAAACCTCCCCTCCCGCCTTGAACCTGAGGAAAGATTACCAGGTTTCTCTTCACCTGGGCTGCAGAAGAGGACCCCTCACTCCAGGTGAGGATTCCCTTCGGCTTTGTCATCCTGTGTTCTGGCAACCTTACTATCACTATTTATGCAAGCACTATTCAATCCTTTTCTGAGTGCCCGACTAGCCGGAAAATCCCAGACAGGGCAACTAGGCTCAGATAATTGCTGAGATTTCCCCTTTAAAGAAGGTCTTCCCTTTATGGAAAAACTTCCCCTTTAAGGAAGAGAAAGAAAAGCAGCAGAAGGGGTGTGTGTGAGAAGGCTCTCAGCAATCTGCTGTTAACAGCAGGAGGCCACAGGTGAGAGTGGCAGCTCTTGGTAGCACAAGCCATTTTTTCAAGGTCCTGAGGGCAGGGCTATTGTATTTGCCCTGCAGAGCCATTTGAAAAGAAGGGGGAGGAGAGGCCCCACATGGCCCAAGATGGCGGCCCCCTGCAGCTCGGAGGACACAGGCAGGAATCAAGTCCTCGCTTCTAAAGCTGGCAGCCCCACTGGCAGAAGAGCCTCCAATCAGGTTAGAGATTACCCCCGAAGGTCCATCCAAGGGTGGGGGTGACTAGGCAAAGAGCAAAATACAATGCAATACAATACAATACAATACAATAGCAAAGTTGGAAGGGACTTTGGAGGTCTTCTAGTCCAAACCCCTGCCTAGGCAGGAAACCCTATAACATTTCAGACAAATGGCTATCCAACATTTTCTTAAAGACTTCCAGTGTTGGGGCATTCACAACTTCTGTAGGCAACTTCTGTTCCACTGATTAATTGTTCTAACTGCCAGGAAATTTCTCCTCAGTTCTAAGTTGCTTCTCTCCTTGATTAGTTTCCACCCATTGCTTCTTGTTCTACCCTCAGGTTCCTTGGAGAATAGTTTGACTCCCTCTTCTTTGTGGCAAACTCTGAGATATTGGAACACTGCTATCAGGTCTCCCCTAGTCCTTTTTTTCATTAAACTAGACAGACCCAGTTCCTGCAACCGTTCTTCATATGTTTAAGCCTCCAGTCCCCTAATCATCTTTGTTGCTCTTCTCTGCACTCTTTGTAGAGTCTCCACATCTTTTCTACATCCACAATGGACAAAAATACAAACAGATAGGAGCACCTATGGGATCACCCCTCTCATCCGTCATCGCAAACCTATAAATGGAACACTTTGAAACCAACGCCTTAGATAAATCTGAACACAAACACAAACTCTGGCTTAGATATGTAGATGACACTTTTGTAATTTGGCCACATGGGAAAGGACAACTTCCTCATACATCTCAACAGCCTACATCTCAAAGTACAATTTACTATGGAAATAGAAGCTAACAACCAACTTCTCTTTCTGGACGTCCTAATCTACAAAAATCCCAATGGCTCCCTAGGACACACCATCTACCAGGAAAAAAAAACCCCACCAACCCCTACTTAAATACACAATCCTATCACAACCCTGCACAGATCAACTCCGTAGCCGAGACTCTCATCTCCAGAACCAAACGCCTAGCTGACAAAAACCACCTGAAAACTGAATTACACACCTTCACAAATGTATTAATTTCCAACGGATTCCAAAAAACCACAATTACCAACCTAATCCAAAGGGAGACACTTCCCAAAAACTGAGACACAGAATAGGACAACAGCATCTCCCTCCTCCCTTACATCAAATGCACCACAGATAAAATCAGCAAAATTCTCCACAAGACAGCCTTTGGCACTGACCAAAAAATAGCCAACATCTTAAGAAACCCCAAAGACAAAATCCAGCTTAGAAAACCAAGGAGTCTACGAAATATCATGCAAAATCTGCCCAGCCACATACAAACTATTAGGATACCTCCTGCCTACCAGATATCTGGAAACTAGCCCTAGTCAATAAATAAGTCCCAGCCACAAAAACCAACCCAGGACCCAGAACAACACAGGACACCATCATCAGTCACCCTCAACAAACATCAATCCCATCAACTAATCAAGATGTGACAACACAGCCAACCAAACTGTTTAAAGCAACAAAGCCAACATTCCACACCCACCCACCTATATAGAAAAACGACAGCTCTGATCTCGCTTTGCTCGCACAAGCACAAAGCCAAAGGCACCAGCCTGAAGATGACGAGTATGACCTCATTGAAACGTCGCCAAGATACTGTCAATCTTACACGGGAAAAGACCCGAATACGCCAAGACCTGCATACCTATGCCCATGAAATATACATACATACATGCATGCATACATACATACATACATACATACATACATATATGTATGTATATGCCGCGTAATGGAGTGAGCTCCCGTTACTTGTCCCAGCTTCTGCCAACCTAGTAGTTGGAAAGCATGTAAAAAAATGCAAGTAGAAACATAGGAACCCCCTTGGGTGGGAGGTAACAGCATTCCATGCGCCTTCATGCCGACCACAGTCATGCCGGCGACAGTCATGCCGGCCACATGACCACGGAGACGTCTTCGGACAGCGCTGGCTCTTCTGTTTTGAAATGGAGATGAGCACCACCCCCTAGAGTTTGGAACGACTATGTGTTAGGGGAACTTTTATGTGTGTGTATGTGTGTTTCAACCTATGGATGCTTACTCTGAAAGTAATCCTAGTGATTTTCCCAGGAAATGTATTAAAATGTCACACTTGTATATATATTTATGTATTCTCAAAAAATTGATAAGCTTGGTACATATTAAAAGAAGTTATAATTACCAATAACATTATTTTGTAAAATAAGCTATTGCATTAAAAAAACATTAGATATTTGTATACTAATCAGTCTGTCTGAAACAGAAAACATTTTTACACAGTAGGATAGACAGACAGACATAGCTACTGCCTTATTTCTTTTTAATGTAGAACAAGGGTATATTTTTACTGGTGGAAAAAAGCAACATGATGAAATGTTGGAAGGAGAAGAAGTGGGAGAAGAGATGAAGGAAGGAAGGATGGAAGGAAGGAAGGAAGGCAGGAAGGAAGGCAGGAAGGAAGGACGGACAGACACACTTTGCACTTTCATAACTGCAGTTACCAATTATGGTCTTATCAGTAAAAGCCTCTTTTGGATATCTAGGAAAATTTATCCATGTAAATATGGTTTTCAGGGTTCCATATAGCATCCAAAAGTAACTCAGAGTCCAAGGCAAAGTATTGCTCAAAGTTCCAATTTATTAAGGGAGCCATGTTGGCACATCTGGGAAAACCCGAATCTGAAAGCTTCCTGGTTTTCACCACCCAGTTGAAAGTTCAAGATCATGCCCCCACACTCACAAGTCCACTTCCACCCAGTTGCCAAGCATCCAAATTTTGATCACATGACTGTGGGCATGCTGCAATGGTCATGTTTGCTTATTCATGTCAGAAGCATCACAATTAAAATAAGGCCTGCTATAGGACATAAAATGTTAAATACAAAACATCAGATTAAAATGTGTACAAGTTAAACAGATCTTGCAGGAAACAGTCGTGTGAAAAACCGTCATATTTCAGTGCCGTTTTTCCTTTGAATGGTCACTAACTGAATGTTTGCAAGTCGGGGACTACCTGTAGTTTAAAAGAAAGGGAAAGGGAGAAGGTTAAATTATTAAATACAGAGGAAGTTAATTGCCTTGGATGAATGCTGTTAATCACATTTAAATTACCTTTCATTACAAATTAGTTTCTATTCTTCTCTTGCCCAGCACTCTGGTGTCTTAATTTCAATCATGCCACTCGGAGGCTAGAAAAAAGTGTTGCCTTCCGGTTCAAATGCACAATGCAGATCATTTTCTCTGCCTTTCTTTAGCTGAGAAGCCTATAGAAAACGTCTTTTCTTTTTACCCAAACCACACAGAAGTTTCTCTTTTCTCCTGCTTGGAATGCAAGCAACAGAGGCGAAACTGACAATGGAAATATGTCACGCCACAAAGGATACTTTCAAAACTCTGAAACCCCGAAACTTTTATTTAGAACCCCTCTCCTGAAATAATGGCAGCAAATGCTTTTGTGCTCAGCGTGAAATGGTTGGCCTTGAACTATGTTTGCTGTGCCCTCCCTGCTTTTTCTGTTAATTGGTACCTCAGATTCAGTACCAATTAGTGAGGTTGCAGAGGGCAGATGCTGCCATTCTGTTTTGATAATCCTTGTCAGCAGCATCTGTATAATCTCTTTGTTTAATTAAAACAAATGTGGGCTCACAAACTTCCATAGGCTGTTGCTGTTGCTGTTAGTTCCCAGGTTAAAGCCCCATTATGGAATTGTCACAATGAGCAGGGACACACTATCATTCTTTGTTTGCCAAACTCTGTATGAAAATATTCAGCTCCCTAATATGCATAATTTAGATTAGGAATGCGGCTTTCACTTTGGTCTTAAAATTCTTCAAGGGAATCTTTACAAACCCTCTTGACATGATAAAGAATGAAAGCATGGAAGGCATAGAAATAATGGGAAAGCATTGGGCAATCTTAACTTCTGTGAAAACTACACTAATCTGCATTTCTGTCTTGAGTCTCTCTTGTTTTAGTAGCATCCAAAGTAGAGCTTTTGTACACAACGACCACAATTGAGCCCAGAATTTCTCTTGCTAAATGAGACATTGGTTAAGCGAGTTTTGCCCAATTTTATGACCTTTCTTGCCCTATTTGTTAAGTGAATCGGTGTATTTGTTAATATAGTAACACAGTTATTAAGTGAATCTAGCTTCCCCATTGACTTTGTCCAAAAGCCACAAAAGGTGATCACACTACCCCAGGATACTGCAACACATTCATATTTATGAGAGATACACGGTGTTTTCCCCAAAATAAGACTTCTTATATGAATTTTTGCTCCAAAAGATGCATTAGGGTTTATTTTCTGGTTAGGTCTTATTTTAGGAGAAATACAGATGGACTAAATGTGTCCATCTGGCTGACTAACTGGGGTTATTTTTGGGGTAGGGCTTATATTAGTAGCACCCAGAAAAATCATGCTAGGGCTTATTTTCTGGTTAGATCTTATTTTCAGGGAAACAGGGTATTTATACCTTTGTGAATCAGTTGTCAAGTGTCTGAATTTTGATCATTTGACCACGAAGCTGCTGCAATGGTCGTAAGTTTGAACAACTATCATAAGTCACTTTTTTCAGTGCCTTTGTAACTTTGAACAGTCACTAAAGTAACTGTTGTAAGTCAAGGACTACCTGTATCAGGTACTGGTCTGAGTTGTTATATAAACTGGACAGTTGCTGTAGAACTTTCCTTTATATGAAAGATAGATGTAATGACTGCTTACCTTTTCCCTCATAGGGATCAGCACAGTCAGTGTTGCCAGCTTCCATCCCATAATTTTTGGGGAAAGGGATAGAGCATTTAAAATCTACTTGTCTCTGTAGCCATTTCATAAGTGTAGCTTATGCTCCTGAAAAGATATCATTCAAGGACTTAGAGTTTCTAAAATAAAGCTTTGGTAGTGGGTAAGTTTAATACAGGTAAGGCCTCAAACAGTTCTAAGCAAGGCAAGTTGTTAAGTGACTTTTCAATTTTACAATTTTTTTTGGGCCACAGTTGTTAAGCAAATCCCTGAAAATGTTAAGTGAACCATATGTTCATTAAGCGAATCTGATCTCCCCTTTGCTTGTTGGAAACCAACGGGAAAAGTTAAAAGTTGTGATCACATGAATCTGAGACAGTGCAATTTTCACAAACACCTGGATTTTGGTTATGTGACCATGGAGATGCACAACAGCCACAAGTAGTCATGTCTCTTGTTTCAATGCAGTTATTTTGAAAGGTTAATAAATGAACGGTTGTAAATCAAGGACAACATGTAGTAAGAAAAGGTCTCTTGAGTCTTGATAGGCAAACAGACGTGTGCTTCCTGTTACTTTAGCAACTTAGAAAGAAATATGAAAAGCTGGCATTCCCATCTTATAAAAATATAAAACCAAAGATAGCTTAAATGTATATTACTAAGTTTTGTTTAGATCAGTGGTAGTCAACCAGGTCCCTACTGCCCACTAGTGGGAGTTCCAGCTTTCATGGTGGACGGTAGGGGATTGCTGTAACTCTACTTTATAAATTTTATAAAGTAAAGTTATTTCCCTACTTTATAAATCACAATTACTGTGGAACCGGTGGGCGGTTAGAAAATGTTACTACTAACAGAGATACAAAAGTGGGTGGTAGGTATAAAAAGGTTGTCTACCCCTGGTTTAGATGCTGAAGATTCGCTGGTTTCCTTTTCCCACGGTGTATCACTGGAATAGTTATTCTCCTAGAGATAATTTGGGTGGAAGGATTATATGTGTCAGCATTCCAAATATCATCCAAAATTAAATCAGAGTCCAAGGCAAAATATTCCTCAAAGTTCCAATTTATTAATAATTACTTGTTGGCAAATCTGTGGAAACCCGAATCTGAAAGCTTCCCAGTTATCCCATCCATTTGAAAGTTCATGATCTTGCCCCCACACCCACAAGTCCATCACATAGTTCAGTCTTTCACTGCCACGCTGGCAGTTCCACCCATCCAGTTCCGGTCATGCTCAGAGGTGTAGAGAACAAAACTTGGCTTTCTAGAAAGGAATTTTTTATTTTGACAACAACACATTCTACTCCTCACTATTCCCCCTCCCCATTCCCCACTAATGAAAAGCATAGTAGAAAAGAATCTTAGTGTGATAGGCCAAAGATCTTAAAAGGAACTGACTGCAGGCCTGACAATATGTAGAACAGTGGTGGGTTTTCATTTTTTTTTGCTACTGGTTCGCTTGTGTGCTTGCGCATGACACTTCTACACATGTGCAGAAGCATCTGGGCAGGTGGACTGAGGCTCCTGCCACCGCCACTACAGGTTTGCGTGATCTGGGCCGAATCGGCAGAACCCAACCCACCTCTAATGTAAAATTCTCCATGATAATGGATCATTTTATTCTCTGTGTGCCAGAACCAGCTGTTCTATCTTTTGAATATTCATTCCTTTGCTTCCTTTTTGGATTGCAAATCATAATTGCCCATAACTAGAAGAAAAACAGTGAATGGCAAAAACACAAATATTTCAGGTGATGCAGTATCTAGCAGCATTTCCAGGCAGAAGAGCTTATTCTGTAAGTCCTTCAGCTGGCAAATCTTTCCTGGAGAATCAAAAGGACAAGTAACCTTTTAGTCACCTTCCTGTCTCAAATGCATTACTTGAGGATGCCCTCCAAATTGATACTGGCGAAAGATACAGGTCTCCGAGGAGTTGTGAGTGAATTTAAATTTCCTCATTTGACCTCTCTTTTTCTGTGGTAGATTTCTTCTCCGAAAATACAAATCCAGTATTTGAATGTACTGAATGTAGATAATACAAAGGTGGAAAAGCTTGAAAGTGGTATTGTAATTGGTATGATTTAAGCAAATGCCAAGTGAGTAAAAGGAAGCTTAATATTTCAAACATGAGATAGAAGTACATGAATGAGAATCCACCATTAAGTTTACAACCAGTTTGTCATTTTCCTTGGAAATATAAACATGATACAAAGCTTGCTGCGCTGGTGCTTTGAATTTTACAATGTCTAACATGCAACATGCAAATTGTGCAATAAAAACATAACATTACTGTATGTTAGTTTCTAAGTTTATGCTGGATGTGATTTTATTTGGTGACAATTGTAATGACAATATTCTGGTTTGGTAATAAACGCCCATTGTTGGCAAGTCATTTCTTTTTAAATTGGATAATCAGCAATGTAATTTATATCATATTTGATTGTATTCTTTTTTTCAATATGTCTGGAAGAACAGGGGAATTTAAACCTTCTCTTACATATAGATATGACAAACTTCCTGTATTTGGTGCCCCTAAATATATTGGATTTCAATTTCCAGCAAGCCTTGCTGATGGCATCACAGTAGGCTAATTGGTCTATGCATTTCCAACATCATCTGTCCTTCCTACTACCATTCTTGCAGAGCTATTGACTATTTTTCTGGTCCTGAATTTATGGAGATCTTTTTTGTTTTTTCCCCTTCTTTCCTTACATTCTTGACATTTGTTGGTAATTTATGGAGGTAAGCTAGATTCAAAGAACCATGGGAAAAATAATCTACTAGCCATTCAAAGTGGGCACTGCCAACCCAAATCAAATTTACTGATCAGGAAAATAGGTATTTTTTTTACATCCAACCTGTGCCGAAAGAGGCTTAATATCTTGGCATACATTGACTGATAGGAATGAACAAAAAAAAAGGGTCAAACAAGCAGTCAGATTTGCAAGTTTCTCTTGCTGTAACTTTACACTGAAAGTAGGAGTATCCTTTGTAACACTGACTTCCTAATCTAGCCTACTTTGAAGTAGTGACATCACTGCTTCATCAACTGATTACTAGTAGACTTTCAGGTTTGGTTGACATCTATAAAGCCTTTCATGGCCTATGATCCGGATACTCACCCCGTTGGTATGTTCGCGTGGCCCCAACCTTGTATCAGGGGTTTTAAACTGGCAGCCCACGGGCCGGATGCATCACACACAGGCCATGCCCACCGCAGCTTTGCGAATGGGAAATGTCACGTGACAGCAATGTGACCACGAGTTTGACACCAATGCTCTAGATTGTATAAAGCCATCCCCTCCCTCACAGTTTTATACTGTAAACTCTAGTAGGACTTTGAAATAGGATGGTGGTTGGCTGGAAATGTTCATTTAGTTAACTTCCCTGATGCACACTATGTGTTGTACATCTAAATTTCTGCTTTGTTGTTATTTGTTATTCTTAGTTGATGTGTCAATCCTATCGGGTAAACAGCCTAGAGTCATCTAGGTATACAAATTGATAAATAAATTGATAAATCATACTATAGTCCCTATGGCTGCTTTTCCTTCCTAATCTGAAAATGCCTGACTAAAGTTCCTTTGAGATTCGATTGAAGTACAGGAAATTACTCAAATAATTCAAGGCGGCTAACATATGTAATGCTCCTCCTTTCTCTTCCTTTCCTCACAGTCCTGTGAGGTGGGTTAGGTAGGCTGACGGGTCCAAAGTCACCCACCTGGCTTTCACGGTTAAGGCATGACTTGAACTCAGAGTCTTCCATTTTCTAGCCTGGTGCCTTAAGCGTTAGACCAAACTGGTCTATATCAGTTTATATTCTGCTTGATGTAAGCAGTGTTGTGTTGTTATGTATGCAAGCGCTCTATAATTCACCCAGGAAAATATTACTGCATTTTCTCTTCCTCCCCCAAAAGTACAAGAATAATTATATTTCCAACGCTTTGAAGGTGAATATTGTTTTAAATGAATAATAAATTTCTGGCATCAAAGTGCCTAAGCAATGATATCTCACTTGATTTGGCTTATTTCATTAACTGTGATAAATAGGGAGGACAAATACAGTTTTTTTGCATTGAAAAGGTTTGGCTGTCAAAACAGGGCTATGATGGACTCTAGCTTTGGTTTTGAGTCTTTTTTTTAAGGTAGATTAGTGTTCTAATTTGATATGTGACAATTACAAATATTCTTGTCCTCCCTTGTATATAGGATATGACAATAAAATTGTCTTCTAACCCTGGAATATTGTATCTGCATTTACTTATGACCTCATTCTGAAGGGTAAGATAAGTTAATTGTTCATTGTCTATTTTTATTTCACTGGAAATCAAGGATGAATCCCCCCCCCCCCCCCGATTTAAAGAGGAGCAAGATGTTCAGAGTCCTGAGATGTCCTGGGAGATTACTTGAACTTCTGGGACTTATCAAGAAAATAGTTCAGCATGACCCCTTGGTATGAGATTAAAGTAAATAAAAATGGTGTGGGAGGATGTAATTTGAGGAGCCATTTCCAGGTGTGGTGGATAGGAAAAGCTGGAAACTTATACACAGCTGAGAGTATAATCCCTAGAGAATTTTAAATGGAAGAGTGTGTTTTGTTTATTAGTCATGTGTTCATAATTTGGAAATGGATCTGCTAAAATGTACAAATTGCGACGCCAGTTCTATTTAAAAGAAAATGGAATTGGGTTACCTAAATCCAAACAGCTGGGTACATTTAATTTAGAATCCAATTTATTTGGAAATTGATTATGGCACAGATTTTCTTGATTCTCTTGCTAATATCTTTTATTGGCACACTAGAAAGGTGTTTCCCCATTTTCTTGTAAAGGATGAATATGAAGATATTCAATGCTTACAGGCAGTGAATACAAATATTCCTCAACTTACAACCACAATGGAGTGACAAAATTCTTAGGAACACAGTTTTTCAGTGAATCTGGCTTCCCGTTGACTTTGCTCATCGGAAGGTCACAAAAGGTGATCACATGACTCCTGGAAACTTCAGCCATTATAAATACATGCCCAGTGAATTTTGATCATGTGACCATGGGAATGCTGCAATGGCCGTGTGAAAACTGACCACAAATCACTTTTGAAAGTGCCATTGTAACTTTGACTAGTCACTAAATGAATAGTTGTAAGTCAAGGACTTACAACTATTGTAAAGTGCTACGGCTTGAATGACCCTGTTAATTAAAGAACCATTAGCCTCAACCACTGGTGTGCATCATGTTGCTGCCACGTGACGTATCACAGTGTTTTTCCTCTTCAGGGAACTGAGGTGGGCGTAGCCTGCATGTGACACATCTGGTCCACGGGCCGCCATTTTGACACCCCTGTGTCATTAGTAAACTGTGCTAGCAACATGCATTGGAAAGTGAGGAAAATGAAGTATACGTTCTTTTGGCAGAACAATAGGGAAATTTTAGAGAGGGGCACTAGTATAGATCAAGACTTGGTTCATAGCAAGTAACAGAGAAACATTATCTTATGATCCATCAGCTCACTAAATGCAGCATGTGTTGATTTTGAGTCAGAATTTCATTCTGTTCATCAAAACAATCCGCAATAAAACCTGGAAGATTCTGCAGTTTACCATTGCCTGATATATTTGATTATACATTATTAAAAGTTAGATGTAATCTGGAAAGACATTCCAGAACTGTTCTGCTAACTCTTGAAAGGAAGCTAAGTAAGGCTGTAATTCTATTTTTTTCTACTATTCAACTGTTACATAAATAAATAAAAAATTCAATCAACAATAATCTGTTTTTATACCTTTCTAAGATGAAGAAACAACTTGTATAAATGATGCAGCTATTTCTTCCAAGAAACGTGAGGGCCCTTAAAGGTAAAGGTAAAGGTTCCCCTCGCATATATGTGCTAGTCGTTCCCGACTCTAGGGGGCAGTGCTCATCTCTGTTTCAAAGTCGAAGAGCCAGTACTGTCCGTCTCCGTGGTCATGTGGCCGGTATGACTAAACACCAAAGGTGCACAGAACACTGTTATCTTCCCACCAAAGGTGGTCCCTATTTTTCTACTTGCATTTTTTTACATGCTTTCGAACTGTTAGGTGGCAGAAGCTAGGACAAGTAAAGGAGCTCACTCTGTTACGCAGCACTAGGGATTCAAACTGCTGAACTGTCAACCTTCTGATCGACAAGTTCAGCATCTTAGCCACTGAGCCACTCCTTATGGAAGCCACCCCCTCCTTTCCAAAAGGAAGAATCATGAGGGCCCTTACACAATTAATATTAACAGAGAAGTTGAATATTAATTCTTGAAAAGCTAAAATTAGAAAACTGGAAGTAGACACGGCTTTTATCATTGCATGCCCCTGTCCGCTGTTGTGGTAGAACGTGTAAGATTGCAAATGTGGAATGTCGATGGTCTTGTATCAGGATAGGACTGTGGAGATGATCTTTTTTCATTGCCAGATGTGTAGAGACATACATACATATTTTATCTCCTTGATGCTGTCAAAAATTCCAGAACATGCTGACTGTGCAGATTTGCAAATGCTGTGAATATTACAATCCCTTTTAACAGGCAAAGTTCCTCCCTTTTGTGTTGCAACATAGAAAAACTGATCAGGAAATGACTAAAAAAAGAGCCAACCATTAGATAATATTGTGTAAAGTTTGTATGTTATGAATTATAACATTAAATTAATACTGGGTATCTCATATTAAAATACCTTTTTTAAATTTTTATTATTTCACATTGTTATCTTTTATAGGTTTTATTCTATCGTATACGTTGGTTAGCAGCATTGGAACGACACCGTTGAATTTGAAACTGTAATCTTTTATATCAGGCCATTAAAATTAAACTTATTTATTGCTGTAATATCTGCGGTTCTTATAGCTTTGTATTTTCTATTGATTTTTGAATGAACTAAAGATTATTATTTTTATTAAATAGAACAGCCGTACTTTTTGCAGTATTTCCAAAATGGACAGTAGTATTTTCTAATTGCATATCTGATAATCTGAAAAGTTTATTTGAGTTGTATTGGGGAGCTTCTTTTTAAAAATCTTTGCTTTATAATCTTTATGATCTCTTATTGTTAATTGGCCTATCTACTGTAAGTTGCTGCGTAAATCATGGGATTGTTGTGAAACATGTTTCTGGTTATTGATGGCTTGTCATGTGCCCCCTTGAACCGTAACTGATAGTTGTGCATTGCCTGGAGTGTAGCAGCGATAGCATTTATCCTTGACAACTGTTGATTATTTATTTGTTTGGCTACTGTTGTGGTTTTAATAGTGAGTTGTGCCTTACAATTTCTCTTTAGACCTCAATGTTCATTAAAGTTGGCTCTTTCACAGAATGAAATTTATTAGCCCCTGCATTTCAAATTCCAAACATTTGTGACCAAATTGTACTAATTTGGAAATCTTGTGTGATAATCCATATCTTATTATGAATGTGAGCAAAATATATAAGAAGATATTTTGAGACTATGCTATATTGTTGAAGGATCAGTAAGGAGAATGCTAATGCATTTGCTGGGAATACAACTTTTAAGCCCTCCAGTTTATTATTACTATTTTAAATGCTCTATATCTCATGTGATTGTCAAAACTTTCAACTGTTTGAATAAGTTTTGGGAAGTAAATTGAAATGGTGGACTATTCCTCCCTTAGGCATGGAAGCTGACTTGGTGACTTTTGGCCAGTCACTCTATCAAGTCTAGATTGGGAAGTAAAACAACAGCAGCAACAACTGCCTATCAAATTGTACTGGATTCGTGCCGTGACAGCGAACCTATGGTACCATATCAGAGCCATATCTGCTGGCACCCAAGCCGGTAGCTCTAGCGCACATGGATGTGCTGGCCAGCTGATTTTCGGCCTTCTGGAGAGCTGGGAGAAGTGGTTTTTTGTCCTCCCCAAGCTTCAGAACAGCCCCCAGAGCCTGGGGAGGGCAAAAAATGGACCAAACAGGCCAATCGGAAGTTCCAGTTGGCTCCAGAGCCAAGACTCCAGAGGCTTTCCTGGCGCCTAGGGAGAGTGAAAAAGTCCCACTGCCAGGAAATACCAAACTCAGCTTGGAGGCGAGCAGTGCGGTGCATGTGTGTGTGGAGCATGGGGAGGTTGTGCGCACATGCGCATGTGGGGCGCTCTTTGCATTATGGGTGCTGGCACGTGTGCATGCTATTGCGTGCATGCCCTCGCATTTTTGGCACCCAACAACTAAAAGGTTCGCCATCACTGGATTAGTGTATAGATCAGGGGCCAAGACCATCAATCAACAAAGAAGCTTTCATTATACAGATTCAGGATAATGTTGGATAATGTATGCATAAATGCTCAGATCACAAAAAAAACAAAACATTGCTGAATTCTGTTAACTATTAAATGACTTTGTCTCTGAATAAACAAGCATAACATTTTACCTGAGCTTGCAATTCAGGTTTCATATCAGACATGAATTTCATGTGCCACTCTCTCTTGATCCACTTATTAGAAAAATAGGGACAATAATACTTTTTTGTGCTATATAATGTGGCTGTGGTTGCTGCTTGGCAGTGTGTGCATGTCAAAGTTGCTTCAAATCTTTCTGTCTAAGAATGAAAGCAATGGATGTGAAGTGCTTTTCAGCTCCAGCGCACTTTTGTTTATGTAGCCAAAGAAGCTATATGTGTAAAGCTTATAAAATCTATGTGCAATTCTTTGCAGAGTTGACTGAGAACCATGGAGCTGTACTCCAACTCAGCTTGATGGCAGCAAGTTAGGGATGGCTGGTTTTCATAATTAGGATACCAATAATTAGTTAAAGTAGATGAAAAGGTGACAATATTCACTCTTTTTCATGTGGTTTATGCGGTCCTGTGGATTGTAGCTCTTGCACATCTTTTCTGTTGGAAAAAAAATCCATCCTTTGTTCGGAGAGATTTTTTTGGTTTGAGTAATAAGCATATGTTAAAATGTTAATTAAACCAAATAGCGTTCAGAATTGGATACAACTAGAATTTTAAGCACATTTTATGATTAATTTGAAGTGGCTTTTCAGTCCATTTAATAGATTTGCATTCATTTTCTTTATTAATGAGTTCAGATTGGTGAGTGCAGCTTGAAAGAATAAAAAAAATTAGGCCTTTGGCATTGAATCATGCCGGCCACATGACCACGAAGATGTCTTCGGACAGTGCTGGCTCTTCGGCTTTGAAACTGAGATGAGCACCGTCCCCTGGAGTCAGGAACGAACTTTACCTTTTTATGGGATGAGGAATCTTAAGGCGTGCCCTTTTTAATTCAGGTCACATGCTTTCAATACAGGTAGTCCTCAGTTTACAACCACAATATAGTCCACAGTTTCTGTTGTTAAGTGAGACATTTATTAATTGAGTGCCCCATTTTATGACTTTTCTTGCCTCAGTGGTTAAGTGAATTATTGCAGTTGATAAGTTAGTAACTTGGTTGTCAAATGAATCTGGCTTCCCCATTGACTTTGCTTGTCAGAAGGTCATAGGGGAATCTCATGACCTTGGGACACTGCAAAGGTCATCAATATGAATCTGTTGCCAAGCATCTGAATTTTGATCACATGATCATGGGGATCAGTGGTGGGTTTTGGATTCTGTTCCAACCATAACGGTTGGAACGGCCCCGGCATCACCCACCTGGACGCGTGCGGCATTGTAGCATCAAATGATGCTTCCTCAAGCCTCCACGACACTCCAGCTGCTCATCAGAGCATCGTGCAGGCGCTTTATGTGCCATGCGCGGAAGCGCCGACAGCTTTAAACTACGGTAAGGAGGGCGGGTAGGTGGGCCCTCCGGAGTACCGTACCGGAACGGTACCCAGTGCTCTGGGCAGGCTCTGGTACACCCATACCGGGACGTACTGCCTGCAACCCACCACTGATGGGGATAATGCAAAGGTCATAAATGTGAAAAACAGTTGTAAGTTATATTTTCCAGCGCCATTGTAACTTTGAACACTAAATGAACTGTTGTAAGTTGAGGACTACGTGTATTGAGGCTCTTTGTGGCACATTTTCTCTATATTTGAGAGACCGCCTCCTGCCAATTACCTCCTTGCGACCGATTAGATCGCATAGATTGGGCCTCCTCCGAATTCCATCTGCCAGTCAGTGTCGACTGGCAACTACACGGAGGAGAGCCTTTTCAGTTGCAGCTCCGATCCTTTGGAACGATCTCCCCATGGAGATTCGTACCCTCACCACCGTCCAGGCCTTCCGCACAGCCCTTAAGACCTGGCTAGCTCGTCAGGCCTGGGGATAAGATCACAACCTGCCCCCTCCCGAATATTGAATGAATGTTGTATACTATTTTATTCTTATGTATTGTTTTATGTTTATTGTTTCGTATTTCCCCCTCCCTTATTTTATGTAAGCCGCCCTGAGTCCCCTCAGGGAAAAGGGTGGCCTATAAGTATTAATAAAATACTAAATACTAAAATATATTTTAGCAGTCCCGAGTGCCAAATCTATCTAATTTTGCAAGTAAGGATATAAACATTACCTTGTTGATTATCATTAACCTAATCATTAATCAAATCTCAGACCATAAACTTCCAAATCTTAGATTCTCTTATTTCTTAACAACATCCATTCCTTCATTCAAACCTAACAGCAGACAGCAAAATACATTTTAATATCAGGCAATTCCAGTCTTTTTCTTGTCTTTGCAACTGGGAGAATGTTATATTTAACCCTTGGGGTTTTTTCTGCTGCTGTATAAATCTGGATATGTTGCCATTATTTAATTAGTGCATCAATTGTCAAAGCAGTTATTGTCTGAAATAAAATTATTGTAAATAACTCATTCAATTGTAGTACACAAATTCTTCTCAACAATGACAACTGTAATTTTCCTCCATCTTAATAAATCCTTTAGGAATTTGTGCCATATGTGTTTTGGTGGAGTTCTTTTTTTATTTTTGCAAAACATATTTGAAATGTTTATAAGAAACTGATAATCATAATTTTCCATTTAGTTCTAAGTGTTCTTTGTTCAGAATTTTTAATTCCATGATTAAAGCTACAGAAAACTGTAAATAGAATGTTTTATTAAAGATTTGCATCAGATTTGATGCAGCTGCAAATCTGCCCTTCTACATGTATTTCTATTCTTATTTTTCAATTTTTCTAAAGACTTTAGTAACACTGATAAAGATTTCTTTGATTCAGCACTACTTTTTAGATATTTTGTACATTCGAGATATAGATTTTCCATTTTTGTATAATTATGCATCTTAAAACTATTCTAATTTAAGAAGAAAAAATCCTGTAGCACTGTCCTTTTTTTCCCTTTTCTTTCCTAGTGTTTTTTTTTTGCAAATATAGGGTTTATTTTTTTCAGATTAATCATGTGTTGATCCTGTAGGATTTTCTGCATATCAACAAAAATGCATTTTCCTTCCATAAAGGAACTGGATAGGAAGTGAAATGGATTACTTTCATCTTAGGGCAAATCAAACGTTTGTGAGATTCACAAAAGTAGAATGAATACTGAAGTTATAAAATCCCCTAGTACACTTATTATTTGACTGCTTCCTTTTTAAAAAAATGCATTGAAAACTATTTGTAAGTTGTTAGAAAATGTTCTTTATTGAGTTCCTTTGGTACAAAAACACCAAGCCATATGCAAGAACCTCAAGACCTAAACCAGGGGTAGTCAACCTTTTTATACCTACCATCCACTTTTGTATCTTTGTTAGTAGTAAAATTTTCTAACCGCTCACTGGTTCCACAGTAATGGTGATTTATAAAGTAGGGAAGTCAATTAAATTTTAAAAAGGAAAGTATCGGACAAAACCATACCGCTTCAGTATCGGACAAAACCGTACCGCCAACCATGAAAGCTGGAACGCCCACTAGTGGGCGGTAGGACCAGGTTGACTACCACTGACCTAAACGATCTCAGTATGGACTTATGATCTTTCAAGTTTTTGATTGTTTGTAGCATTTTGTAACACAATATCTGTTTCATAACATAGTTTAGCTTAGCATATTATGTATTTCCATTCATTGTGGTTGTAGGCCTACTGTACTGGGTGAATTCCAGTGATGATCCTTTAAAAATTCCCTTGAACAGTTAAAAATGCTTTTAAATACATTTGAGCACATTTTTTTGGGGGGTAATCAATATTTTGATATAATTTATGGTGCTTTAAAAATGTTCTGATCCAGGCTGTCTTATTGGCATTTATACTCTCTCTAAAAGTTAGCTGATGATTTAGATTCTCATAATGCATAGGGCAGTGTGTGGTTTAGAAAACTTACATGGCCATTGGCCATACAAAAAGAAAAATCCATACAATTGAAATGCAATTATGTATCTTAGAAGCCTCTCCTGCCCTCTGAAACATGCATTTCAGACATTACTAGTAGTTGGGTCGCAACTTCTAGAGAAAAAAACAGATTTTCACAGCCTTCTGGGAAACCAGCAAGATATTAAAAATAAAGATATATGAAGATGTTAGACCTAAATAAGTGAACATTGTAAGCACTTTAATATTTCCATCAACCTGATTTAATTTTAAGAGTACAAGGTAGATCAAAATTAAGCCTACTGAGTGGCACTCACTGAAACGAGAATGGCAACTTTGGAAAATTCAGCTATTGTGCTTATAAAATTAAGGTTGGCCTTATCTCAGCCTTAAGTTAGGAGTGGAAAAAAGGATTGTATTTGTGCAGCATTGGAAAAGTGAAGAAATACCATTAGATGAGGAGAAAATTAAGAAGATATTGGACTATGCAGAAATGGGCAGATTGAAGATTAAACAGAAAGAAGATTCAGAATACCAAATGTGGAATTTATTTCATCAATGGCTGGAAAAGGGGTAAGGATTAGGACTATAATTTGTATTGTTAAGCAAATAAATAACCCAGGCAACACAATGTTTATTAAGCACTAATTAAATGAAACAGTAGAAAATGAATAAAACTTTATTTTAAAAATTGGAAAAAAATGCATCGGTATCTCCCTAAATGAATAAGATCAAATGTGTAACTGTTATGTTTCATTTGAATTTCCTGTTCCATGTTAATGGAATACTAGAAGAATACTTCACTTAAAACCAATACTGGACAAGATATTTAAGAAAAAAAATATTGCAGTTTTTTTTTTAAAGCAATATCAGTTAAGAATCCAACAACATCTGAAGGACAGCCAGCTTGTTACAAGATGAACTTCTGGGGCACAGTGAACTGTGATCCTTGAAAACAAGCAGTGACTAATGATACTTGGATAAAGGATTCATGCGTCATACCTTGGAGGAGGTGGGGTGTATCTTCTCAAGATTACATTTGATTACATTTGCCATCTTAAATAGAATTCCTTTGGCATAACCATTTTGAAAATACTGATATTCATTGCCTAGTAATGTAATCAATTGTAATTACATTGTAAATATAATGCAAAAATAAGAACACGATATCAATATTTCAGTATTTGAGCGACTGCCACAAAGAAGAGGAGGTTAACTTATTTTCCAAAGCACCAGAAGGCAAGATAAGAAACTGGATATAAACTAATCAAGAAGAGAAGCAACCTGAAATTAAGGATAAACTTCCCAACAGTAAGGACAATTAACGAGTGGAGCAGCTTGCATTCAGAAATTGTAGGTGCTTCATCACTGGAGTTTTTAAGAAAAGACTGGACAGTCACTTGTCTGAAATGCTATAGGGTCTCCTGCTTGAGCAAGGGATTAGACTGGAAGACCTCCAAAATCCCTTCCAGCTCTAAATCTGATTGACCTGATTGATTGATCCTAATCATGAATAGGGTGATATCTTCATTCATACATGCAAATGGCAGATTGAATAGATGTTTAAACATTTTTTCCCAACCTTTCTTCTTTTTATAATTTGTAAATTGTATTTTTTTTAAAGGCAAGTGCAATAAAAGTGGAACTAAGGAAATGTTTGCCACAAAACCTGTGTCCAAAAAGAAGATAGAAAAAGGGGAACTGGGAAGGAATACAGCAGGAGAAACACATGCTTGCTAGTTTGTTGGGTGGCCTGGGGAATGAGTGAATGTTTGCTGGGGCCGGCCTGGGGAGCATTTGGGGTGGGTGGGGAGAGAATGCAAACAGGGAAATATATGCTGACTGGCTGGGATGGGATGGGGCCCCTGGGGTTTCCTGGAGTATCACAAGCAGCCCCAGAGTCGCCCTTTCTGGGGTTGTTTGCTGCCCTCAAGGCAGAGTAAAAAAAGGCTAAAAGATAAATTGGAGGGCCGAAGACACTAACTGAAGTGCCCATGCAGTTGTACGTTTTTGCTGCCAAGTACCCAAAATTTGATCAAGTGATCTTAGGAGTGGTACGATGGCGATAGAAAGGATCAAAAGTTTATTTTTCAGTGCTGTCCCTGAACAAATGTTCATAAATTGAGGAGTACTAGCACTAAATCTTTTCTCCCCTCGCCTAATATTTTTTCCACTTTGTCCACTTCACCTGAATCGGTAGTGGAAATTGTGGGTGGGCCTGCTCATCTGCCCTGGCTCTATGCCATCCTATATAGGCACATTTTTGAGGCCAGGTGCATGCTCAGAAGCTACACGCATGAGCAAAGCGCATGCGCAGAAGGGTGTGAAGCGAGTGGGCACGTGCGGGGTGAACCGGTGGTAACAAAATGTGAAACCTACCACTGGTAACTATGACATCTTTTTTAAAAAATTTACTCAGAATAATTTTTAAACACAAAATTTAGGCCACATGCTTCCAAGCTTCCATCTGAACTAGAAAGTGTTAGGAAGTATTTAAAGGAGGTTATTGTAAGTCTGTTTCTCACAAAAGCACTTTAGTCATTTTCTAAACTCTTGTGATCCAAAAAGCTGCACTCTTTGAGGAAGAATGGGAAAACAGGACCCAAAAGCAGAGGAAAGAGTTTTATTTTGAATTGGAAACAATAAGTTTTTTTAAAAAAAACCCAACAGAATTACTGTTTGTATAAGGCAAAGTTCAATGGGATTGCACCTAGAGAAGACAATGAGTTTGAAAAACATCCAATTCGCTCAGGTTGGAGTAAATATGAGAGTATATGCGTGTGTATGATTGTATTTGGGGTATATGTGTGAAAAAGCACAGATACCCAACCCACACTTTTCTTTGGCTATAAAAACAAAAATGAAATAAAATAAAATTGGACCCTCCCAGCTGAATTCCGTAAGCTTCTTACAGTTCAGCCGACTTGTTTACCCTGCCAAGGAGCCAAGGTATTTTTTGGTATCATGTCAGAAACATCTGTATATATTATTTTGGACAAAGGGTAGAGTCATACAATATGTAACGTTAGGATAATTTTAATAGAGTCATCTTCTTCAGTACCATTGCTATCATTTTGCAAATTGTTAAAATCTCTTAAACATGAAACTTATAACCATAAGAGATGTGTGGGGTGTAAGTGTGAATAAGTCCAGATACCAACCCACACATTTTTTCGGCTATGCCTATTTGCTGTGCATGCAAATGTTTACAAAGAACTAGTCCTTGGACTGAAAAAATATTCATCTTTCTAGTTATGTATCCTGAGATCCTTAAACTTCCCTGCTTCTGTCAGTGGCTCCCTTCATCCTTCCTCTCTCTCTCTCTCTTTCTCTAAACCCCTGTCTCAGAATATTAATGCAGCGGATAATTGGGTTCAGTTTTGGATTCTCTAGATGGCTTATTGCGGGTGCTAATCCTCACAGAGGCATCTGGGAAAGTGAAAGGCTAGCCGTGGCCTTTGATCTGGATTATGGAATTTGGAAAGAAGAAAAAAAGACTTCTGCTGTCATGCAAATCATCGTTGTTCGATTCCTAGAATGGGTACTGCTGAATTGGCTTTTTTTTAACCCCCCCCCCAGCTATTGTGTGGGATTGCCATTTTTTTTAAAAAAAACTCTCAGTGTTGGCAGTTGTTGCCCCCACAACATCTGGAGGATATCAGATTGCAGAAGCTTGTCTTGCTGTTTTAAAAATCTACTGTTGTTGCTGCTCAATGGAATGGATAGTACTCTCTTGGTTGTCTGAAATCTAAAAGCACTCTTTTTGGGGGGGAAGCATATGGAGAAGCAAAGAAGTATTGGACAAAAATAAAGATATGGTTGGACAAGATGATAAAAACAACGTGTTGAGTTTAAACCAGAAATATTTTTTGAGGGGATCTTGCCTGAAACTTATAACAAAGAAAAAATACATTTAATTATTCATGTATTAACAGCAGCTAGAATTGTATTTGCACAATATTGGAAAAGTGAAGAGGTTCCTACTGAAGAGAAGGAGATTAGGAAAATATTAAAATGTGCAGAAATGAATAGACTAATGCTAGCAATTAAGGAGAAGGAACAAACTCATTATTATATGATATGGGAAGCATTTTACCAATGATTAGAGAATAAAAAAGAAAATTGGAAATAAAGGAAGAAGACAAGAAGAATAGAAAATAGAAAATTAAGAGAGAGACAAGAATAAAATGGCAACTGATAACATGAGTATGATGGGAATAATCATGTTTAATATTATTATTGTATTTTTATTAGAAGACGTGAAGGAAATGGTTACACAAGGTATAATTGTTCAATGTATATACTTTGTGGAAGGATGTTGCACCGAAATATTTGTATCTAGATGACACACTGCTTATGGAGAGATGAAATGTTTATATTTTTTAAAATGAAAAATAAATACATTTTTTTTAAAAAAAACTTTTTAAAAAAAGAAATCTAAAAGCGTTCTAGTGGTGGAATGCTTAGTGGTGTTAATTATCTCCCCCCCTCCAGTTTCCTAATCAAAAGATGTAATTCTCTTTTTTTTTCTTTAAGAGAAACTGACTGATGCTTATTATGAAAGTCCATGAGAACGGTACTAAAGCATCTTTTGCCATTCTGTTCTTTGACTTTTTCTTAGCCAATTGTCTTAAGACATTTGTTGCCCGCAGCAATGGTGAGAATTTGTTGAAAAACACACTTTTTTTGGCAGGGGAGGGGTAGACAATTGGACCTAAGTCTACCGTGACACAGCTTTAAACTTTATTAAGTCTGCCTTGGACTCTTCTTTCCTCTCCGAAGTTAAATGGAAGAAGGCTTTGGCAGTTGCCCTGCTGTGAGCTTGATTGATGCAGAAAACATCTGAGGGACTTTTGTTTCCCTGCTTGTTCTTCATGAGTGCATAATGTGTGAATACTCAAATAAGGTCAGCCCTTATCCCATGTAATCTAGGCCTGAAAGCAGATCAAGAGTGACAGTCATACCCCATAAGTGAGAACACAAATCATCCTTTGCGGACTTTGGAAAAGTTGTGAGGTGTTCCTCCTCCCCCTTTCTCCTTCCATCTTGAAGACGGGTGGGAGGGGAATGACCCAACTTCT